>NC_059202.1:21749188-22046688 GCF_020615455.1 Coregonus clupeaformis
CATCAAAATGATGAACAGGGCGCCGTTGAGAGATTGACAGCCTGATTTGTTTTGTCAAAGGTCTTCATGGTTTAATTGGAGGGGGGATATCTGTTACAGGCACATACCAAGGCAGTGGCCATAGCTCGGGAATTGGGAGAGTTTGTGTGTTTTTTCTCTCTAATTAAGCCTTGTGAGACTCCCCTCTGGTTAACTCGACTACCTCACTGCTACACTAACACACACCTCCAAGGACATGAAATAAACAGAGAAGAAGCAGCAACCTCCTGCTGGAAAGCCGCCTGCCAGCACCTGGGGTCATAAACAACCAGCGTTTTGTCACTTCCTCCCTCACCCCAACAAAGTGACAGCAGAAATAAATTACCTTTAAGTAGACCTCATCCCTTTACTGACCATTCTTCCTGCCTTCCATCTATATCCTACTACTGGTCGGCTGAAAGAGGAGGCTAACTTACAAGCAGCCACCCGAAAACAAGCAAACAAGCAAACATATCGCAGCTAAAATAACCATGAAAAACTTGAACATGGAGCCAGGAAGCAGAAGTAAGTTGGCACAACTTAAAAATATTCATACAACTTGAACACAGAGGCAAGAGGCAAAAGTATGATGCTAGATATGGAGAAGAGTGGTTTGATGTGTGCAGCTTATGTGTGGGAAAGACGGCCCGGCGCCTCTCTAGGAGATATCATAGAGCTCAAATGTGCTACGCTCCCTGTGTCTGAAAACATGTAGGGACCTCTGGCTGCTCCCTGGCTTTCAATCATCTCTCCTACTGTTCCTCCTCCGCAACCCGCACCTGGGAATCCGCCTTCCCTTCTCCCCTTATTTCTTCAGGATTATGGAAGTCAAAAACAAGTTCAACCAGGCACATTCCCAACATTCCATAGATTGCTAGCAGTTAAGGCAGCTGTTGAACTCGTTGGCTGGAGAAAGCACAGGTTTGTTAACCTCTCAATTTTCACCTAAAATGACATACCCAAATCTAACTGCCTGTAGCTCACGACCTGAAGCAAGAATATGCATATTCCTGATACCATTTGAAAGGAAACACTTTGAAGTTTGTGGAAATGTGAAATTAATGTAGGAGAATGTAACACATTAGATCTGGTAAAAGATAATACAAACACAAAAACATGCGTTTTCTTTTTTTCCCATCATCTTTGAAATGCAAGAGAAAGGCCACAATATAATATTGCAGTTAGGCGCAATTTAGATTTTGGCCACTAGATGGAAGCAGTGTGTGTGCAAAGTTTCAGATTGATCCAGTGAAGCATTGCAATACTGAACTATTTTGTAGCAAGTCTGTCCAAATGTGCCGAATTGGTCAATTGATACATTTTCAAGTACATAACTATAGAGAACATACAAAAATGATATGGTAATACAAAATGTAAGTTTACACACTCCAAGGAATGTCATACATGATGGATCATTAGCTTATACACTAACTTTCACACATCTAGATGGCCGGGCGGGGTGGGTGTGGAGCCAGAGACAGCAGGGGTTCAAACTGTAGAACCCAGTTCCTACATATGATATAAAAATTGATTTTATCAAACAAAACTATGCTACATTTTATCTCTGGGACCCATAGGATGACAAATCAGAGCAAGATTACTGAATGTAAGTACATTATTTACCTTCAGAGGTGAATGTATCAAACCAGTTGCCGTGGTAAGCATTTGTTTTGTGCACTCTCCTCAAACAATAGCATGGCTCACTGTAATAGCTACTGTAAATTGGACGATGCAGTTAGATTAACAAGAATTTAAGCATTCTGCCCATTTAAGAAAGTTTGCTGTTACTTGCAACAGTCATGCTAATCACATTTGCGCACATTAGCTCAACCGTCCCGTATACGGGACACCGATCCCGTAGTGGTTAATCAAGATCAGACAAAACAATTACTAGTGTCCTATAATCATTGGCACTGGACAAACAATAAATAATGCATGGCCCTGGCAAAGTGCGGCGATGGGGAAATTGTTAAATTCTAATTAAACGTAATCCTCCTGATATGCTATCATGCGCTAATAGCTAGACCGCCGTTTAGCAAATCTGATTGGCCAGGCGGAGATACAGACACAAATTCACAAACAAAATGGCTGACAAAAACTAACATGAGCCTACTGATGCAACAGTTAGGTGTGTCACCTTAGCCTATCCTTTGCCCTGGTGTTTTTAGCTTGTTAGCCTTCACGAGTGACACACACAAATAGGCTAGTCTGTTCATCCTCATTGATAAAAACACAGAGCGCTGAAATTCAAATTTCCAATTCCCCCCAGTTGGATCCAGAATTTGGATTCACCCGCATGGAAGCATCTGAAGCCCAATAGAACATTCTTACTAACCCTCCCATCTCTGGGAGGGTTAGTAAGAAATGTTATGGGAATCAGATAGACAAATCCATTTGGATTCATGAAGCTTTGTTTGAGCTGGTAATAGGAAAATATATAGACTGAGACAACAGAGGGGAGTCAGTGGCAGACAGTGGCAGCAATGTAGGTAGCTGTTGTATGTAGCTGTTGTATGTAGCTCGCCACCAGGACAGGAAGAGGCAGAGAGGGGGAGAAAAATATAAAAATCCAGCAAGGTAGGCCGTACATGTTTCAACCAGGCACAATGGCAGACATACTGTAAATATGCACGTTGATCAATAATCGTTGATGCCTCTCACAAAGGCCGCTCTCTCTCTCTCTCTCTCTCTCTCTCTCTCTCTCCCCTCTGCCCCTCACTCCTACGTTCCCCAGGCCCATTGTTGGATCCAAACGGAAGTTTGCACTACCCACATTGCCACGCATACAGCAGAGTCTAAATGGATTATTCTTGGAGATGAAGATTTTGCATCTGCAGATGAGATGGGCTCCCGAGTGGCGCAGCGGTCTAAGGCACTGCATCTCAGTGTTAGAGGCGTCACTACAGACCCTGGTTTGATTCCAGGCTGTATCACAATCCGGCCGTTATTGGGAGTTCCATAGGGCGGCGCACAACTGGCCCAGCGTCGTCCGGGGTTGGCCGTCATTGTAAATAAGAATTTGTTCTTAACTGACTTGCCTAGTTAAATAATGCTGCCCTAGCCTTGGTCCTTGAAGCATCAGTTGTCCTATAACACAACACACACACAGGGAGCATTGTAGTACCACCTCAATAAAATATAAAGGCATTGAACACGAAAAATATGAATCATTCATAGGTAATGGCGGTTGTTCAAACTAACAAGGTAAACAACTAACAATGGTGTCTTGTTGTCGCAACGCGTTATTCTAACTGGCCCCCCTCGCCCGGACAGTTGTTGTCCATGGCAACTGGCGACTGGGTTGTCATGGCAAAGAAGCAGGAGGCGAAATGTCGCGGTGACCTTCAAGAGTTAGGACCCGAGGGGCCATGTGGCGCTAGCCTTGCTAACAGCCTCGCCCCGAGAGAGACTTCTTCCTCAATGCCTAGGCCAATGATAGGGCTCTTAATTGTCTATTTTCCAGAAGGAAGGCATCCTGCCAGGGAGAGTTTGTTATCCAATCTGTATGGAGCTGATTGGAGACAGGGGAACCTGCCCGTACTGGGAGAATGGCCATAACGGACCCTCCACCTCCAAATCCTGTTGTTTCATATTATATATATAAACTCAGCAAAAAAGATACGTCCCTTTTTCAGGACCCTGTCTTTCAAATATAATTTTTTTGAAATCCAAATAACTTCACAGATCTTCATTGTAAAGGGTTTAAACACTGTTTCCCATGCTTGTTCAATGAACCATAAACAATTAATGACATGCACCTGTGGAACGGTCTTTAAGACACTAACAGCTTACAGACGGTAGGCAATTAAGGTCACAGTTATGAAAACTTAGGACACTAAAGTTTGTTGACAATCTCAACGCTGTACATTACAGGGAAGACATCCTCCTCCCTCATGTGGTACCCTTCCTGCAGGCTCATCCTGACATGACCCTCCAGCATGACAATGCCACCAGCCATACTGCTCTTTCTGTGCGTGATTTCCTGCAAGACAGGAATGTCAGTGTTCTGCCATGGCCAGCGAAGAGCCCGGATCTCAATCCCATTGAGCACGTCTGGGACCTGTTGGATCGGAGGGTGAGGGCTAGGGCCATTCCCCCCAGAAATGTCCGGGAACTTGCTGGTGCCTTGGTGAAAGAGTGGGGTAACATCTCACAGCAAGAACTGGCAAATCTGGTACAGTCCATGAGGAGGAGATGCACTGCAGTACTTAATGCAGCTGGTGGCCACACCAGATACTGACTGTTACTTTTGACCCCCCTTTGATCAGGGACACATTATTCCATTTCTGTTAGTCACATGTCTGTGGAACTTGTTCAGTTTATGTCTCAGTTGTTGAATCTTGTTATGTTCATACAAATATTTACACATGTCACGTTTGCTGAAAATAAACGCAGTTGACAATGAGAGGACGTTTCTTTTTTTTGTTGAGTTTAAATTATATATTTAGCCAATTCAATGTGTTATGAACTATGTACATCTGTACCTTGTGTTGTGTATTGGCAGTGCTTCCAAGACTAAATGTCCAAGAGAAATTCCCTCATGGGCAATTAAGAATTCTACTCTCATATAAATGTCAATAAGCATGTCATCAATTATATTGGCTCAAAAATATTTGTTGAGTACACACCAACACAAACATATATAGATGATAGAAACAGATATCCATTTCCTTCCTTTCAGCTTGTCCTCATTGCTCTTCAACTTGCCTATTTCCAGTTTACGGCAGGCATGTGATGCGTTCTCACTACCACTCAAACTATGCTTTGATTACATCTGTTATATATTTTCAAAAATACTGGTATGTCTTATACACTGAGTGTACAAAACATTAGGAACACTGTCCTAATATTGAGTTGCAACCCCCCTTCTGCACACAGAACAGCCTCAATTCGTCAGGGCATGGACTTTACAAGGTGTCAAAAAGTATTCCACAGGGATGCTGGCCCATGTTGACTCCAATGCTTCCCACAGTTGTGTCAAGTCGGCAGGATGTCCTTTGGATGGTGGACCATTCTTGATACACACAGGAAACTGTTGAGCGTGAAAAACCCAGCAGCATTGCAGTTCTTGACACAAACCGGTGTGCATGGCACATACTTCCATACCCCGTTCAAAGGCACTTGTCTTGCCCGTTCACCCTCTGAATGGCACACATACCCAATCCATGTCTTAATTGTCTCAAGGCTTAAAAATCCTCCTTGAACCTGTCTCCTCCCTTTCAGCTACACTGATTGAAGTGGATTTAACAAGTGACATCAATAAGGGATCATAGCTTTCACCTGGATTCACCTGGTCAGTCTAAGTCATGAGCAGGTGTTCTTAATGTTGTGTATACTCATATACACAGTATATACTCGTGTAATTTCCCTCTATTAACAACATTCATAAATCTATAATCATCTCTCTGTCTAGTTATTACACTGTTGTGTTTAAGCAACAAACATTACTAAGATGGCAACATGTTGAGAAATGACCAAAATTGAGTATACACTTCAGTAAATATACTCAATGATACTTGTTATTACTTAATACCTGTGAGTAGGTTTAACTTCATTAGGATGTTAACCGATAGGTAACATACAGTGCACAACACCTGTAACTAGGCTATATCTATGTGTTACTGGATCTGTGGAAGCGACACACCCTAACCTCCAATCAGAGCTTGAGCTTGAGCCTGTATCCCAGAAGAAAACAAAGGAAATCTGCACTTGATGATGTCTTCAGAATTCCCAGCAGCGTCTCCTGCCACCTCTCTCCCCCTCCTTTCCTCCCTCCATCTCTGCCCTCTCTCCTTATCAATTAAGCAGAGAAATACACATAACCAAGCAGTGCCACCTTTTTCTCATCCCCTGAGAACACAGTACAGCCCATCTATGGTTCCCCTCTTCACAGAGAGACTACTTTGAGACAGCGTTGACCCCGGATCACTCCGTGTATTCCCCTTCCAGTCAGTCTGACACAAGAGAAGCCCCCAGGCGTTTCTCCCAGCAGCCTCTGAGAAGAGGAGAGGAGAGTGAGCTTGAGCTCTCTCCTCGGATGCGAGGAGACGTCCCTGGCTTTCTGCATGCAGTGCACCCCGTCCTCATTTTGCATACACATCAAACCCATTAAAGTGTCAAGCTTCACAGCAGAGCAAAGTGAGGATGGAAACGTATTGGTGAATAGTCATTTTTTTCTTGCGGTCTCATTCTAATGGCAATGTACAGTACTATATATCATCAAGGGTCTAGCAAGTCTTCAGTGATGACAGTGGACCACTAGATCTGTGCAACTGAATGCGAGTGATTTTTTTCCACCTTCCCTGATTGTTCCAGGAAAGCATTTGCATGTACATTTGAGGACCATATGCTGCCTGATAAGAATGACTGTATGCACTACCAGCAGCAGAGAACTGGCGGCACCAGTCATGGCTTCCTCTAGCGTCCTCTGACCCTGTCTAAATGACTCATTCACTGTGAGTTACGAGGAGGCTCAGGGTGGGGAATCTGTGGATGTCAACCTTTCCTTTACCCACTATTTACATTTCTCCAAAAAACAAATTAGTCTGGCAAATGTGTTTGTGCAGGCAAGGGGAGAGGAGGGATATTTTCACATTTACATTTTCCTACTTAGAATTTCTAATTCTGCCGGCAGCAGGAAAACCTGAACCTGAGGTGACAACTAACAAGCTTCTGCCTGATAATTTGATGGCCGCCACCGAGTGTGTGTGTGTGTGTGTGTGTGTGTGTGTATGGTAAAGTTCTCCATAATGCTGACATTATTATATATTTCTTGTGATGCATCACACCTTTAGGGTGCTTTAAAAACCTCTCCAGCTGCATCCATTCCATTTGGACTGCATTAACGATGCAGTGGTCACAATCATGCACTGCACTCTATTGTGGTGGAGTAATGCGACTGCAGAATGTGACTCATCCCATGGGAAAGGGATTGCAACCGGTGTGTGTGGGTGTGGGTGTGTGCGTGCCACACGCATGTTGACAACACAGCCCACTGGGCACACACTGTTTGAATCAACGTTGTTTCCCAGTCATTTCAATGAAAAGGCAGGTATTTGATTGTGTGTGAACAACACACGTTTGATGAGGGGCGCTTCGTAAACCACGTACAAGCCATTATCTGGAGGAAGGCCCCAGTAATGGGGCTGTCCTGTGACAGGCCTGACTGAAAAATGAACATTGTGGAGGAGACTTGTGTTTAGTCCTCAACGTCTCTATAGAAACACTGAATAAGAATAAGGAGAATTTCTCTGACCTTCACCTCTCAGAAAAGCCTGGGGTGCACTGGTTATTTAACTAGGGCAAGTCAGTTAAGAACAAATTCTTATTTACAATGACGGCCTACACCGGCCAAACCCGGACGACGCTGGGCCAATTGTGCGCCGCCCTATGGGACTCCTAATCACGGCCGGTTGTGATACAGCCTGGAATCGAACCAGGGGGTCTGTAGTGACGCCTCAAGCACTGAGATGCAGTGCCTTAGACCTCTGTGCCACTCGGGAGCCCACATTGCCTGTATAGGGGGCCAACATTAGAGCTGGGAGGAAAAACTGAGGATGTCATGCCTTATTTCCATGTAGTTCCATGTAATATTACATAATAAAGAATATGTGTGGTCTAGACTTATAATCAGAGATTAAAACATTTATGGTGTGTGGTTTTCACGGGGCCATGCCTTTCATGTCATTTAGCAGACATTTTACTGCCATTTACTAAATAGAATATAGAACAAAGCGTTTGGCTAATGTTCTACTACAACTGGATGTCTTAACTGTTCTCTGAAGAAGAGGAGGAAGGAGGAGAGGGAAGGTGGGAGGGAGGGGGAAGAGGAGAGGGATGGAGGGAGGGAGGGAGGGAGGATTCTAAAACAAGAGATGCTGAAAATGATTTTTTTTCAATGGGCAAGTTACCAATTTTACCCACACATATACGACTGAAAAACATTTCTTCAGATAATGTAAAATAGTTCCAAACCAATACAGGGTGACATTTTGAGTAGCCGTCATTCAGAGTACTGGTTATTTTCAGTGGCTGAGAGTGAGCAAGGGGCGTGGTCGCGCTTTCAGTGGAAATCTTCCGAGACATGCCACCTCCTAGTCTCAGATGCTTATGGGCATTCAGGAGTGAGAGCAGTGAGTCCAAATTTCGCACGTAATAAGGCGTAATGGAGAATTATAATACACAGCAACATCATATCCATTTGATTACGATTACATTGCATTGCTAACCCGTAAGCCATTTCATAGGCATCATAAAAAAGCTAAAACTACATTACAACGCTGGTACAGAGAAAAATGAATAAACCCTGTTTATTTTCACAGCCTTGACTGTGGCAAGATACTGTTCCTCGTAAGCTTTTATGATGTTCCTCGCAAGCTTATAACACACACCCATTCCGATCAAGCCGTAAGATTTCGTAGCCTGCAAGGCAGGACACGCAACTTCATAAAAGAATAGAGCATTATAATGAAGTATCATTCGGAGCCCAATTAAATTGGTCCATTTGATAGCGTTCTATTAAAGATTTCGTTTTTTCGTCTTCCCCCTTTCAATAAAAAAAGAACAATGCCTTTCTTCTTCAAAAGCGTTTAGGCCTAATTGGGGAATTTGTTTGATTGTAGGCTATCACTGATGCGTATTTTAATATTCTACTATTTGGGCAATAAGAAAATATGTTTTGTAATAAAAAAAAATTGCAAGGTTCTTCATGATGTGTGTGTGCATGGGTAACCAAGTATCCTAAAAAGGCATCTATAATCTCCATCCTAACAAATCCACATACTGTCAATGCCTATGTAAAATCAATCGCAGTGTGCTAGCCTACGTATGCTAAATGTATGGTGTGAATAGTAAAACCCCAGCTAGCCAACTAGAGGAGAAAACGTTTATTCTCCATATGGACTAACAAATAGACACCAAAAAGCAGTACAAAGGGCAAGATAAGTAATTATGTAGAGTATACATAAAATGCAACAACAACAAAAAAGATACAAATCAAGAGCAACCTGTCCCTCTTCAGGCATAATCTCTCCAGCAGTCAATGCGGTTGGAATAGGATAATTACATTAAACAGTCAAGGCGGTTGTAATAGGATAATGACATTAAACAAGGGTGTCACCTGCACTCAGACAATCAATCGCCAGCCATCACTGTTCCCGTGTCCTGAGTGACTCCACCTTTCAATGAATGGATTTGAGAGCGCACCTTGAAAAAACGCACCACAACTAAACATCAAAATCTTTGGGGAAGAAAATAACCCCGCTATTGAATGCGCAAACATGGATCAGAGTGAGATACGTTTTACGGTAAAGGCACATGTCAATAAAGCATGTTCAACATTTGCGTTAGACTACCGCTATAAGATATTAAGTTGATGTTGTGTGATATCATTCAACTCTTGAAACGTACAGTATCAGGTAGCGTTAGGCAACATTCATATGAATGGGCTAAAATGCTAAGCATACGCCTCTCATGGTTGGCTTCGTTAATGTACACCCCCGGTGGAGATATGCACCCTAACATTGAAGATGATTCGGTAATGCGTTATTCATACCTACCTCTGAAACTTAAAGGATTTATACTGTAACAGATGGTTGCGCCTAAACAAAACCCCAGTAAGGCTATTGTCAATAAGATAAAGTGAATAAACGTGTAATAACCAACAAACCGACACTTAAATAACGTCTAAACTACGGTGCTGCTACTATAAGCTACCTTACTCTACATTTCTTTATAACAAGCTATTTTTGAGACTGCTATAACAGTAGGCTACTCTGTACAAGAATAGGAGAGGATGGCTACCGAGTAGGGCTACCAGCTCTACCCCGCCGCGTCTTCGTCGGTTGAGCAGGCAGTTTGTATAGCGTCCGAGTTCGGCATCTGAGTACTCTTGAGAGCTGCTCTTTGGGTACCACTAGCAGCCTGCATCCACCTCATAGGCTACTGGGTCAGCTGAATTCACAAGTGTGGACAGAGGCACTATCGGACGCAGACTGCCCGTCGCGCATTCCACAATGTAGAACCAGTTGAAATACATATTTTCTAGTTTCAAGAAGAACCTCAAAGCATGCGAATACAACTCCGTTAGAAAAAAATACAATTGTTTCTACCTTTATCAGCGATGGAGTTCCTCTCTTTCTTGTCGTGCATACAACAACAAAAAAACTCACATCTTCTTATTCAAATAAACAAATAAACAATAATCCCGTATGCGAGCTGCTGCGGCAGATCCAGAGAAGCGGTTTGGGTTCTAGCGGTGAGTAGTGTTTAAAATCCCCCCTATAGGGCAGGTTGCTCGGACGCGTGTGGTATCGCAGTACTGTTCAGCCGCGCTTGGAGAAAGCACAGCTGTCCAAGTTTGGAAGGCTAGAGTGTGATGTCATAACGCCCTCCGCTTCTCCTCTCTCTCCCCCCCCTCCTTTTACGCCCACCCCTCTACTCGCAGCTCCCCCTTCTTTCTCCTTCCCTTCCGTGCGTGTGACACTAGTTACCACAGCCACAAAGTAAAGATATCGTAAAAATTAATGCAAACAAAAACGTGCTTTTTGGTCTTAATTTAAGGTTAGCGTTAGGCATAACGTTAGCAGTGTGGTTAAGGTTAGGCTTACGTTTGGGGTTAGGTTTAAAATCAGAGACATTATATAAATAGGCGGGGTTTATGACTTTGTGGCTGTGCTAACTAGTGACGACCCTCCCGTGGGCTTCTTTTCTCACCCTCCCGGTTCCTGTTCTTCCACTTGACGTGATGAAGTCATGGCGTTGCCTACGCCCTGCCAGCGGTGCTGTCCAGCAGCATCCGCAGCCTCCTTTACCGGGATTAGATGGAAGAAAAGGTGGCATGAAAAATACCAATGTGTGAGGGAGGATGTGAAGGCTACCCCCTTTTCATGCAGCCAGTGCTGCATAAAGGAAAAGTGCACACTCCTCATAATAAATCTGAGGAGCTTTGTCCACCTCTCCAGAGCTATGCAGTAAAGTTCATAGTGCTATCTGATGTCACATCTCCCCACATCTTGCAAACTGACACCAGCCATTCCATACTTTTTCATGTAGGCAACAAATGATTTTCTGTGTAGCAGGGCCTAGATCTCAAAACCATCTTAGTGAATCATATTGTGATAACATCAAAACACTTTTGGTGAATCATGCGTGTATCATGAGAAACCTTGCTTTACCTGAAGACATGCATTAGTTTCCCAAGCTAATGCGTAGGCTCTAGCTCAGCGGGCTTACAATCATGTGGCACCATAGAGACCTGAGTTCAAACCCAGTTACATTTTACATTTTTAGTCATTTAGCAGACGCTCTTATCCAGAGCGACTTACAGTTAGTGAGTGCACACACACTGACAGAGAGGAGTACTTCAATCCAGTCAAAGTACGTATATCAATCCCGTGCATCCCCTTTCTCCACAATTTCTATTGAATTGCGCCACTCTCCATTAAAATGTGAGGTAAAGACTGAAGCAGTAGAGCCTTCATTAACCCTATACTGTAACTCTGTCCCACCACCAGCACCATAAAGGTGTGTCCTCCTCTGCTCACTGATGAGGCTGGAGCCTGGAAGACAAGCTCCGTCGTCCCATCTCCTCTCCTCTCCCTCCTGCCCTCCACACGCACCCTTCTATTGCTGGCCTCTAACCTTGCCCTGACCCCTCTCACCATCCCTTCTTCCATCCCTCCATCACTTCACACTTCTAGCAGTGTGTGGGAAGTAGCACGTGTCAATCGGCCAGATGAGAGCTTTAAAGCTTTAGGAGAGTAGATGGGAGGAGGGAGCTTGTCTTCTAGGCTTTAATTAGTGGAGGGGAAGAACGGTTTGTCACCTCTCTGCGAATGGGAGCGCAGCACCGGCAATCAGGGGGTGACGGGAAGGCAGGGAGCCAAGACAGGCTCTGATTGGGCCATTGCGAATTGTTATCGCGCCTTAGTGAGATGTTACATGCTTTAGATTGGGATGATAACACTGCCTTAATATGGAGTTGCTCAGATGAGATAGCCATCAAATGTCCTATCTAGCTAGACAGTCATGTTCATGTGTAGTGCTGGAGGCCACAGGATGACCGACTGGGGTTCAAACCCAGATTCTCCTGTGCACCATAGGACTGTGTTAGCCCACTGAGCTTCAGCTTAGGTCTCAGGCACAGTTAGTCATCACAAGACTGTGTTAGCCTGCTGTACATCAATTATTATATTTCAATTCACTCCCTGGCTACAACAATTAAGCATTGTTTTTTATAATGACTCCTAACTTAAAAATGTCTACTGTACAAATTAGTTCCTGATATTGGTGGTGGATGAAGAAAGTTATTCCAACGATGTGAAAACTGTCGTCCATTACCACTCACTGATCTATTTAATCTACAGTTAAAAGGTACATAATTAATTAAGATGTATAATCAAATGAGATTTCATTATACATTTACATTTACATTTACATTTACGTTTACATTTACATTTACATTTACATTTACATTTACATTTTACATTTACATTTACATTTACGTAATTTAGCAGATGCTCTTATCCAGAGCGACTTACAAATTGGTGCATTCACCTTATAGCCAATGGGATAACCACTTTACAATATGTTTTTTTGTGTTTTTTTTTCTTTCTTTGGGGTGGGGTAAGGGGGGGTAGAAGGATTACTTTATCCTATCCCAGGTATTCCTCTTTAAGGAACATTTATTAATAAATGTACATAAAGGGGTGGAACAGGGCTCCAACCACCAAACACTTTCTCTGTCTACCCTACCTGCACTCACCTGGGCTGTATAGACTGTCTCATTAATTATTGTTG
Source organism: Coregonus clupeaformis (assembly GCF_020615455.1). Taxonomy (NCBI): domain Eukaryota; kingdom Metazoa; phylum Chordata; class Actinopteri; order Salmoniformes; family Salmonidae; genus Coregonus; species Coregonus clupeaformis. The sequence continues at coordinate 21,762,005 of NC_059202.1, forward strand.
TTATCACGTTCTCTTGCATAATTCAACAAGTCTGTCAATAGCAGGATACCCTCGGATTAAAAATCAACACGCTTGGCTCTAGATTACACCAATCTAAACATAAATCACATTGTTTGTGAGATCAGACATAATAACACTATAATCCCAGTGTTCATTTTCGGAAATTGCTTTCATTTCAGCACATCTAATTAGTAAACACTTCAACTGTATTAAATTATTACTTTTTTCAATTCCACAAAAAAATGAACACCGATCAAAATAAAGTTATATTTTCTCTTCTTGTGATGTAAGTGTCGAGAAGGTGTGTTAAATAACCCGACAAAGTTTTAGCGTTCTTATAGATTCAACGGTAAAACAATGTATTCCATTGAGCCCATCTCAGCCATTACAGGGGTGTGTTTGATAGGTCATTACAAACATTTCCGCGGTCGTAATGTTAACGGGAAAAACGTCAGTCACAAAAAAGAGTATGAAAGAGTAGCAAGAGTAAATTGAAAGAAATCAATCCAACGAGATTTGCTAATGTAGGGTGTGTTCGTAAATTCAATCTGGAGTGCGCTCAGAGTGCGCTCAGAATGCGCTCTGGGCAATCATAAATTTGAGTGTTGTCAGATTGTCCGTTTGTAAATCCAGAGCGTTGCACTCTCGAGTGTTCAGAGAGCACACTGGACGCTCTGGCGGAGGAGTAGGGTTGATCCGAGCCTTCTGACCTCAGCGAGAGTCATGCACCCAAGCTAACTGGCTAACTTGCTAGCTACTTCCAGACATAAATGAGAGAACACCTCACTCTGACCATTTTACTGGCATAGCAGAGCTGGTTAGGCTGTTTTCATGTTATCCAGAGCATTGGTGACTGTAACTGTGCTGCTGGCAACGATTTAATTATGGTTTTTGACGACATTAACTGACACCGGCCATATTGAACAGGTGTTGAGCGTTTGTAAATTCATCAGTTATTCTGTGCCCTGGAACACTCAGATGAGAGCGAATTGCATGTTTTTTAAATATATTTTTATTTATTTAACCTATTTTAACAGGGAAGACATATTGAGACCTAGTTCTCTTTGACAAACGCCCCGTGTATATACAACATAAACACATTATACCCAATATACAGTACATTCGGAAAGTATTCAGACCCCTTGACTTTTTCCACATTTTGTTACGTTTCAACCTTATTCTAAAATGGATTAAATTCACTTTTCCCCTCATCAATCTACACACAATACCCCATAATGAAAAACAGAAAACAGTTTTTTAGAAATATTAGCAAATGTATTACAAATAAAAAACTGAAATACCTTATTTACATAAGTATTCAGACCCTTTGCTATGAGACTCAAAATTGAGCTCAGGTGCATCCTGTTTCCATTGATCATCCTTGAGATGTTTCTACAACATGATTGGAGTCCACCTGTGGTAAATGCAATTGATTAGACATGATTTGGAAAAGCACACACCTGTCTATATAAGGTCCCACAGTTGACAGTGCATGTCAGAGCAAAAACCAAGCCATGAGGTCGAAGGAATTGTCCGTAGAGCTCCGAGACAGGATTGTGTCGGGGAACAGATCTGGGGAAGGGTACCAAAAAATGTCTGCATCATTGACGCTCCCCAAGAACACAGTGGCCTCCATCATTCTTAAATGGAAGACATTTGGAACCACCAAGACTCTTCGTAGAGCCTGGCCGTCCGGCCAAACTGAGCAATCGGGGGAGAAGAGCCTTGGTCAGGGAGGTGACCAAGAACCCAATGGTAATTCTGAAAGCGCTCCAGAGTTCCTGTGTGGATATGGGAGAACCTTCCAGAAGGACAACAATCTCTGCCCAGAAGGACAACAATCTATGCAGCACTCCACCAATCAGGCCTTTATGGTAGAGTGGCCAGACGGAAGCCACTCCTCAGTAAAAAGCAAATGACAGCCCGCTTGGAGTTTGCCAAAAGGCACCTAAAGGACTCTTAGACCATGAGAAACAAGATTCTCTGGTCTGATGAAACCAAGATTGAACTCTTTGGCCTGAATGCCAAGCGTCACGTCTGGAGGAAACCTGGCACCATCCGTATGGTAAAGCATGGTGGTGGCAGCATCATGCTGTGGGTATGTTTTTCAGTGGCAGGGACTGGGAGTCTAGTCAGGATCAAGGGAAAGATGAACGGAGCAAAGTACAGAGAGATCCTTGATGAAAACCTGCTCCAGAGCGCTCAGGACCTCAGACTGGGGCGAATGTTCACCTTCCAACAGGACAATGACCCTAAGCACACAGTCAAGACAACGCAGTAGTGGCTTCGGGCCAAGTCTCTGAATGTACTTGAGTGGCCCAGCCAGAGCCCGGACTTAACCTGATCGAACATCTCTGGAGAGACCTGAAAATAGCTGTGCAGCAACGCTCCCCATCCAACCTGACAGAGCTTGAGAGGATCTGCAGAGAAGACTGGGAGAAACTCTCCAAATACAGGTGTGCCAAGCTTGTAGCATCATACCCAAGAAGACTTGAGGCTGTAATCACTGCCAAACGTGCTTCAACAAAGTACTGAGTAAAGGGTCTGAATACTTATGTAAATGTGATATTTCAGTGTTATATTTTTAATAAATGTGCAAAACTGTCTAAAAACCTGTTTTTGCTTTGTCATTATGGGGTATTGTGTGTAGATTGATGAGGGAAAAAAATCACTTTTTTTGTTACAACATGATTCCATATGTGTTACTTAAAGCAGATTTACTTAGCTGGTTGAATATCACTGAGCTCTTCAGTAAGGCCATTCTACTGCCAATGTTTGTCTATAGAGATTGCATGGCTGTGTGCTCGATTTTATACACCTGTCAGCAACTGGTATAGCTGAAATAGGCACAGACTTTTGGGGTTTCCACATACGTTTGTGTGATATATATATATATATATATATATATATATATATATATATATATACACTGCTCAAAAAAATAAAGGGAACAGTTAAACAACACATCCTAGATCTGAATGAATGAAATAATCTTGTTAAATACTTTTTTCTTTACATAGTTGAATGTGCTGACAACAAAATCACACAAAAATTATCAATGGAAATCAAATTTATCAACCCATGGAGGTCTGGATTTGGAGTCACCCTCAAAATGAAAGTGGAAAACCACACTACGTGCTGATCCAACTTTGATGTAATGTCCTTAAAACAAGTCAAAATGAGGCTCAGTAGTGTGTGTGGCCTCCACGTGCCTGTATGACCTCCCTGCAACACCTGGGCATGCTCCTGATGAGGTGGCGGATGGTCTCCTAAGGGATCTCCTCCCAGACCTGGTCTAAAGCATCCGCCAACTCCTGGACAGTCTGTGGTGCAACGTGGCGTTGGTGGATGGAGCGAGACATGATGTCCCAGATGTGCTCAATTGGATTCAGGTCTGGGGAACGGGCGGGCCAGTCCATAGCCTCAATGCCTTCCTCTTGCAGGAACTGCTGACACACTCCAGCCACATGAGGTCTAGCATTGTCTTGCATTAGGAGGAACCCAGGGCCAACCGCACCAGCATATGGTCTCACAAGGGGTCTGAGGATCTCATCTCGGTACCTAATGGCAGTCAGGCTACCTCTGGCGAGCACATGGAGGGCTGTGCGGCCCCCCAAAGAAATGCCACCCCACACCATGACTGACCCACCGTCAAACCGGTCATGCTGGAGGATGTTGCAGGCAGCAGAACGTTCGCCACGGCGTCTCCAGACTCTGTCACGTCTGTCACATGTGCTCAGTGTGAACCTGCTTTCATATGTGAAGAGCACAGGGCGCCAGTGGCGAATTTGCCAATCTTGGTGTTCTCTGGCAAATGCCAAAAGTCCTGCACGGTGTTGGGCTGTAAGCACAACCCCCACCTGTGGACGTCGGGCCCTCATACCACCCTCATGGAGTCTGTTTCTGACCGTTTGAGCAGACACATGCACATTTGTGGCCTCTGGCAGTGCTCCTCCTGCTCCTCCTTGCACAAAGGCGGAGGTAGCGGTGCTGCTGCTGGGTTGTTGCCCTCCTACGGCAACATGTAGTAGCCTAAACCTATTGCTGTTACATTGAACTGGGTGAATGGAATATGAATGACAGTCATCCAATATGCTGTAATAGAAATAATGCCATGAACACGAATTTTTTGTTGTTGTCCTCGTTCATCTTAAACGGCACTGACCGCCACTGATATGCACTATAAAATACAAAAACACAGTCATGGGAAGCACAAATAAAACATCACAATTCACCCAGAAAAACAGTTACATTCCTCCACAAATAAGTCCCCAATCAATACTTTAAATTGCCCGAACGGCACCAGAACATCAAGATGAAATGTACTTTGAATTATTTTCCAGCGATATGGTGCATTCAAACTTAAAGCAGATTTACCTAGCTCTGTGGAGACCCTAGGAACCTCAATAGTTAACCAATCCTGTGAATTGGTTATGCAACTCAGGTGTCTATACTTCAACAGCAAAGTTTAAAATGATGGAATTTGTAAGTGGGATATACAGTGGGGAGAACAAGTATTTGATACACTGCCTATTTTGCAGGTTTTCCTACTTACAAAGCATGTAGTGGTCTGTAATTTTTATCATAGGTACACTTCAACTGTGAGATACGGAATCTAAAACAAAAATCCAGAAAATCACATTGTATGATTTTTAAGTAATTAATTTGAATTTTATTGCATGACATAAGTATTTGATCACCTACCAACCAGTAAGAATTCCGGCTCTCACAGACCTGTTAGTTTTTCTTTAAGAAGCCCTCCTGTTCTCCACTCATTACCTGTATTAACTGCACCTGTTTGAACTCGTTACCTGTAAAAAAGACACCTGTCCACACACTCAATCAAACAGACTCCAACCTCTCCACAATGCCAAGACCAGAGAGCTGTGTAAGGACATCAGGGATAAAATTGTGGACCTGCACAAGGCTGGGATGGGCTACAGGACAATAGGCAAGCAGCTTGGTGAGAAGGCAACAACTGTTGGCGCAATTATTAGAAAATGGAAGAAGTTCAAGATATAATAATATAATAATAATTATATAATAAAGATGACGGTCAATCACCCTCGGTCTGGGGCTCCATGCAAGATCTCACCTCGTGGGGCATCAATGATCATGAGGAAGGTGAGGGATCAGCCCAGAACTACACAGCAGGACCTGGTCAATGACCTGAAGAGAGCTGGGACCACAGTCTCAAAGAAAACCATTAGTAACACACTACGCCGTCATGGATTAAAATCCTGCAGCGCACGCAAGGTCCCCCTGCTCAAGCCAGCGCATGTCCAGGCCCGTCTGAAGTTTGCCAATGACCATCTGGATGATCCAGAGGAGGAATGGGAGAAGGTCATGTGGTCTGATTAGACAAAAATAGAGCTTTTTGGTCTAAACTCCACTCGACGTGTTTGGAGGAAGAAGAAGGATGAGTACAACCCCAAGAACACCATCCCAACCGTGAAGCATGGAGGTGGAAACATCATTCTTTGGGGATGCTTTTCTGCAAAGGGGACAGGACGACTGCACCGTATTGAGGGGAGGATGGATGGGGCCATGTATCACGAGATCTTGGCCAACAACCTCCTTCCCTCAGTAAGAGCATTGAAGATGGGTCGTGGCTGGGTCTTCCAGCATGACAACGACCCGAAACACACAGCCAGGGCAACTAAGGAGTGGCTCCGTAAGAAGCATCTCAAGGTCCTGGAGTGGCCTAGCCAGTCTCCGGACCTGAACCCAATAGAAAATCTTTGGAGGGAGCTGAAAGTCCGTATTGCCCAGCGACAGCCCCCGAAACCTGAATGATCTGGAGAAGGTCTGTATGGAGGAGTGGGCCAAAATCCCTGCTGCAGTGTGTGCAAACCTGGTCAAGACCTACAGGAAACGTATGATCTCTGTAATTGCAAACAAAGGTTTCTGTACCAAATATTAAGTTCTGCTTTTCTGATGTATCAAATACTTATGTCATGCAATAAAATGCAAATGAATTACTTAAAAATCATACAATGTGATTTTCTGGATTTTTGTTTTAGATTCCGTATCTCACAGTTGAAGTGTACCTATGATAAAAATTACAGACCTCTACATGCTTTGTAAGTAGGAAAACCTGCAAAATTGGCAGTGTATCAAATACTTGTTCTCCCCACTGTAAGTGCTAGATCCATTTGAGATATTTGCCAATTTAGTTTGACTAGCAAACATTCCCACTGGGCAGAAGCAGATGAATCTATAATATTCTACAATATTTGTTTCAAAGGGTTAACATAAGCAGCTGAATTATCTTATCTTTCTATGAAAAAGTTAAAAGACAGGCTCTTTGGCTGAGATCACAGATCAATTGCATTAGTTGTGGCAACTGCACTGGGAGGATAACAGTTGTTTTTTTCATAACCTGCAGTTTACCATAATTTACAGTTCTGAAAGGAAATCCGCGAGCATCACTTCTTTCATCATGCTAGCTAATGCTAGACAATTAGATGTGGATTCATGAGCCAGTCACAACAAAGCAACACCGCAGAGACACAATAGTGTCTGAATCATGTTCTAAATCATTGAGAAAATCGAGCCTGTTTTGGGTAAATTTAGTCTGGAAAAGAAAGGCGAAGACGGCAAAGACACTGAAGCAACTCAAAATTATGAAGAGGAGCTATGTTCTAGCTAGTACTGTGCTGTGCTGGTGACAAATGGCCCATAGCAGCTGTGCTACAGTGCTGATGGTGTAAGCAGAAGCCATTGAGGAGCACTTGGCTCATTAGGTTAAGCCTTTCACAGAGATGAGTGCTCTATGATACAACACTTTTGATAGGCTGACAGGTGGAGGCTCTACTCTATTATAATCCATGCTTCTTTCTTTCTTTCTTTCTTTCTTTCTTTCTTTCTTTCTTTCTTTCTTTCTTTCTTTCTTTCTTTCTTTCTTTCTTTCTTTCTTTCTTTCTTTCCATGAATAAATTCTCTCTTCTCTCTCTCCCCCTCTATTTGTTCTCTCCACCTCGCGTTCTTGTTCTGTTAGGGAGGATATCTATAGCAACAGCCTGACATTACTTTTCAGGTGGGCGAAGTTGCTAAAAAGTCACTTAGGAAGAATTGAAGATGATTTCTGCTTGGTCTCTACAATCCAAGCGTAACTGCTTATAACCAAAGTAGTATTTCTGAATGGATCGAATGATCCCTATTCATTAATATAGATTACTGGAGACATTATTTTGGATGTTGTGCATTTAGGAAGCATCATTTTCTATCACAAAAAAATAGGAATAGGACAAACGAACAAAAACAACTAAATGGTGGGTTGTTGACATATTACTGGGACCAGGCAGGTTAGAAACTGGTTTAGTTTCCTAAGTGTGAGTTAAGGAACGACTGCTTTACACACTTTATGAATGTCAAAGGGAAAGAAGAAGAAATTGATTATGACACCATCACTCCATTTTACCTCGATCTCTGGTTGCCCTCTTTCCCCACCAACACCACCCAGGTAGCGCCACTCCTCTCACCGCAGTGGTGTGATCCAATCTGACTTTAACCTTGGTAGAGCACCCCCAACAATAACACCGCAAAACATCACCTCCTAGGGAGGAACAACCACAGGATGAGGCACTGTGAGTCCATGTTTACATGTAGCTACTAGCTAGCTAGCTCCCTGCTCTGTTTATCACTGTGAGTCCATGTTTACATGTAGCTACTAGCTAGATCTCTGCCCTGTTTATCACTGTGAGTCCATGTTTACATGTAGCTACTAGCTAGCTCCCTGCCCTGTTTATCACTGTGAGTCCATGTTTACATGTAGCTACTAGCTAGCTCCCTGCTCTGTTTATTTTATCATCGTTGGGCCAAAGCCGCTCTCACCAAGGTCTTTTACCGCCTTAATGTTTCATGACATCCATTTTCCTCCCTCTCTACCTCTACCTCTCCGCCTCCCTCCCTCCCTCCCTCCCTTTCTTTTCTTCATTGCTATGGTTGACATCTCCGTTCTGCCTTGCCTTGCCCACCCCGAGGGCGGCGAGCCGAATATAGCACCCGATGACGAGCCTCTTAATGAGCGTCCCAGTTGCTATGAAACAAAACCTCAAACAGGTGTTTAATTGTTTCTTCGCAGCCCCAAGATGCCTAACACACAAACACCCTGTCTGGGTTGTCAGCATGAGCTTTTTACAGGTTAAGATTTCATGTTCTAGCTGTGTCCAAGAGTTCCTCTGGTGCTCATTTACACAGTTCCAACCCCGTCAAAACCTTCTTTCCAAAAGTAGCGCGAAACCCTGTCTAGTGATTGGTGAATGTGACTGTCCATCAAGGCCCTCCGCTCAACCAGAAAATAAATGTAGAGAAGACAACCACCCCTTTAGAGATTTAATATCTAGATATGACTGTCAATTCCAACTGAAGTAAAAAGTGATATCAGAGATTCAACAAATATAAAGTGTATTTACTGAGATATGTAATAAACTTTTATAACATGATAAAAAAAAAGATATAGAAAGCAAGCTTAGCGCTAGCTTCAAAATGAGACAAGTCAGTTAGCGCTGTAGCTAGCAGCTGTTCCCAGTTTGTCTTGTGCTAAAAGGTTAGTTATAAGTGATGGGGGTAGACGTGGCCTTTTTAGGGACTGAAAAAAAGTATGCCGCGGCGACTGTGTGTCTGTGAGTGTGTTTTGTGCCTTGCAGCTCGTCATAGTGAGAGATCGGAGTATGCTAATATCAGTCAGCGTCTAACTAGGACTAGGTTGACGATAATATCTAGAGACAGTTGGGTATTTACTCCGAGGCAGGAAATACTCTCCTACTGTATACCACCCTACAAGTTAATATTCGGATTAAATGTTATAGTCCCGTGTAGCTCAGTTGGTAGAGCATGGCGCTTGCAACGCCAGGGTTGTGGGTTCGATTCCCACGGGGGACCAGAATGAAAAAAAAATATTTATGCACTCACTAACTGTAAGTTGCTCTGTATAAGAACGTCTGCTAAAATGTCAATGTGTAATTGGAAATGGGCTGGCTGTTCTGTTTGCATTGTGAATCTCTAGCGGTGGGGCATAAGCTCTAAAGCCCAGGGAATAAAGATTGGAAAGTCAGTTTACACATTCCCTGTCACACACACACAAGCACAAAGGAGTTCTGTACACACACGCACTGCAGTACTTCCCTGAATATCTGTGTGTTGTTTGTAGTAAAAGTTGAGGTGCCACAGAGGCCCATCAAGCAGTCTAGAAAGTGTTTTTGTGAAGCAAGCTTAGTTTGAGGTTCTCTGTATATCTGTCCTCCTTTTGTATCTTTCCAATCTCTTTCTGTCTCTCTCTGTCACTATATTTGTATGTCTCTTGTGGTTTCCCCATCATCAGTATCTCTCAAGGCCTCAAGCGTAACAACGATACAGACTCCCTCCACCCCAACTGACCCGCTATCTAGTCAAACCATGCTCAGCCCATTTGTAATAAACCGTACAGCCACATACAAGATCCCACCGCTGACACCAGTGTTGGCTGATCTGTGCCCACTTCCCCCTGGCTGATCCAGCAGACCTGCATTATTCCTCAGCTGCCATGTTGGTGCCAATTGAAAGTGGCAGCAGAGCTTGCCACAGAATCCTAATCATGGGAGGTAATTGGCGGCTGGTTCAGCCTGGGTGTGTGTGAGAGAGAGCTGTGTGAGCATGTCTGGCTCAGAGGTCAGTCAGTGTGTGTCAGGAGAGAGCAGGTTTGCTTGACCAGACGGCTGTGATCAAATGCTGCCTGTCTTGCATCGTAAGCAACAAACAGATTTGATCAAATCTCAACGCTATAAAAAATACTACGAAATAGTGGGTGGAGTCGATTCAACACAGTAAAGAGGATATAATCTGTCAGAATATACTGTATCCGCACCAAAAACCTGTTGATATCGTGAGAACAGTATCAATTAAATCTATGTACAACATAACTGGAGGCTTTAATGTAAAGCTTGGTTGCCATTTATAAAGTTTATCCAGAGAGCAACTCCTCCATCCTTTATCCTGTGCCAAGTTCTGTAAATATATACTCGCTCTCCGCAGAGAGAAAAATGCAAGCGTGATCCCGAGGTTCAGCCAAAGATAACATTTATTCAAGATGCCAGAGGGGTATGTAGCAGTCGCAAAGCATGAAGGGAAACGTGTAAACCAGAAGATAAATCCATTGCCTCTCAAGATGTGGTAAGTGTGATTGTCTCACATGGAGACGAAATTGAAAGGTGTCCATTTTTACCCCGTCTGCTGCAGTATTTATAAAGGGCTGTGCATTACATTCATCCCCGCCCCCCACAGTTCCTCATTCCCTTGACTCCTCATATAGAACCTTAACAGTTCATTTGCCACGAACAGAGGTCTGTCCGTGATAAAGAGATCCTGTGATGTTTTGACACCTCACTCCACAAAGTAAGTCCTGCAGGCTCTAGTTTTATCTTATCTTGACTATTGTCCAGTCACATGGTCAAGTACTGTAAAGAAGTACCTAGTTAAGCTGCAGCTGGCCCAGAACAGAGCTGCACGTTTTGCTTGTCATTTGAATTAGAGGGCTAATATCAATGCATGCCAGTCAATGCATGCCAGTCTCCCCTGGCTAAGAGTTGAGGAAAGACTGACTGCATTGCTTCTTGTTTTTTTTTAGAAACATTAATGTGTTGGAAATTCCCAAATTATTTCCATAGCCAATTTACACACAGCACTGACACACACACTTACCCCCACCAGACATGCCACCAGGGGTCTTTTCACAGTCCCCAGGTATTGTTATTTATTATGGATCCCCATTACCTGCTGCCAAGGCAGTAGCTATTCTTCCTGGGGTCCAGCAAAATTAAGGCAGTTATACAATTTTAAAAACATTACAATACATTCACAACAGATTTCACAACACATTAAGTGTGTGCCCTCAGGCCCCTACTCTACTACCACATATCTACAACACAAAATCCATGTGTACATGTGTGTATAGTGCGTATGTTATCGTGTGTTTGTATGCATGTGTCTGTGCCTATGTTTGTGTTGCTTCACAGTCCCCGCTGTTCCATAAGGTGTATTTTTATCTGTTTTTTAAATCTAATTATAATGTTTGCATGAGTTACTTGATGTTGAATAGAGTTCCATGTAGTCATGGCTCTAGGTAGTGCTGTGTGCCTCCAATAGTCTGTTCTGGACTTGTGGACTATGAAGAGACCTCTGGTGGCATGTCTTGTGGGGTATGCATGGGTGTCTGAGCTGTGTGCCAGTAGTTCAAACAGACAGCTCGGTGCATTCAACATGTCAATACCTCTCACAAATACAAGTAATGATGAAGTCAATCTCTCCTCCACATTTAGCCAGGAGAGATTGACATGCATATTATTAATGTTAGCGCTCTGTGTACATCTATGGGCCAGCTGTGCTGCCCTGTTCTGAACCAATTGCAATTTTCCTAAGTCCCTCTTTGTGGCACCTGACCACACGACTGAACAGTAGTCCAGGTGTGACAAAACTAGGGCCTGTAGGACCTGTCTTCTTGATAGTGCTGTGCTTCATTATGGACAGACTTCTCCCCATCTTAGCTATTGTTGTATCAATATGTGTTGACCATGATAGCTTACAATCCAGGGTTACTCCAACCAGTTTAGTCACCCCAACTTGTTCAATTTCCACATTATTAATTACAAGATTTAGTTGAGGTTTAGGGTTTAGTGAATGATTTGTCCCTCTCAACCATACCATTTCTCAATTCCTCATCAATCCACGGGGATTTAACAGTGTTTACAGTAATTTCTTAATGGATGCATGCTTATTAGTAACTGGAATAAGCAATTTCAGTAATGTGTGAAGTGTAGCATCTTGTTGCTTCTCATTACACACCACGGACCAACAAATATTATTTATATCAACAACATAGGAATCACTACAAAACTTATTGTATGACCTCTTATACACTATATTAGGCCCAGCCTTTGGAACTTTGGTTTTCCTAGATATGGAACTTTTTTTCCAATGGCTACGATATGGTTACGATATTGTGATCACTACATCCTATTGATTTAGATACTGCTTTAAAGCAAATTTCCGCAGCATTAGTAAAGATGTGATCAGTACATGTTGATGATTTCATTCTTGTGTTGTTTGTAACCACCCTGGTAGGTTGACTGATAACCTGAACCAGGTTGCATGCACTAGTTACAGTTTGAAGCTTTCCCTTGAGTGGTTTAGCCTGATGAAAGCCAGTCAATATTTAAATCACCCAGAAAATATACCTCTCTGTTGGTATCACATACATTATCAATAATTTCACACATGTTAGCCAGATACTGACTGTTAGCACTTGGGGTTCTATAGCAACTTCCCAGCAGAATGTGTATTAGGTGAGGCAGATGAACCTGCAGCCATATTACTTCAACAGTATTTAACATGAGATCCTCTCTAAGGTTTACAGGAATGTGGTTCTGAATATAAACAGCAACACCTCCTCCATTGATATTCCTGTCTCTTCTGTAGGTGTTATACCATATATACCACTGTATCATCAAAGGTATTATCTAAGTGAGTTTCAGAGATAGTCAGAATATGAACGCCATCTGTTACTAGCAAATTATTGATTTCATGAACCTTGTTTCTTAAGCTACACACAGTGCATTCAGAAATAATTCAGACCCCTTGACTTCTTGCACATTTTGTTACGTTACAGCCTCATTCTAAAATTGATTCAATAGTTTTTTTCCCTCATTAATCTACACATAATACCCATAATGACAAAGCAAAAACAGGTTTTCAGACCCTTTACTCAGTACTTTGTTGAACCACAGTTGGCAGTGATTACAGCCTAGAGTCTTCTTGGGTATGACGCTATAAGCTTGGCATATTTGGGGAGTTTCTCCCATTCTTCTCCGCAGATCCTTTCAAGCTCTCTCAGGTTGGATTGGGAGCGTCGCTGCACAGCTATTTTTAGGTCTCTCCAGAAATGTTCGATCAGGTTCAAGTCCAGGCTCTGGCTGAGCCACTCACAGACATTCAGATACTTGTTCCAAAGCCACTCCTGCGTTGTCTTGACTGTGTGCTTAGGGTCGTTGTCCTGTTGGAAGGTGAACCTTCGCCCCAGTCTGAGGTCCTGAGCGCTCTGGAACAGGTTTTCATCAAGGATCTCTCTGTACTTTGCTCCGTTCATCTTTCCCTCGATTCTGTCTCCCAGTCCCTGCTGCTGAAAAACATCCCCACAGCATGACACTGCCACCACCATACTTCACCCTAGGGATGGTGCCAGGTTTCCTCCAGACGCGATGCTTGGCATTCAGCCCAAAGAGTTCAATCTTGGTTTCATCAGACCAGAGAATCTTGTTTCTTGTGGTCTGAGAGTCCTTTAGGTGCCTTTTGGCAAACACCAAGCGGGCTGTAATGTGCCTTTTACTGAGGAGTGGCTTCCATCTGGCCACTCTACCAAAAAGCGCTGATTGGTGGAGTGCTGCAGAGATGGTTGTCCTTATGGAAGGTTCTCCCATCTCCACAGAGGAACTCTGGAGCTCTGTCAGAGTGACCATCGGGTTTTTGGTCACCTCCCTCTGGTTTTTAGGCACTTGATTACTGCATACAGTAGCTGATCATCAGAGCCATTCAGGGCAGTAAGAGGGACATAAATTAGGTCTCAGAGCCAGTTATGGAGGGCTAAAAGTCTGCTGAACCGTTCAATGCCACGATTTAGGGAGGTGCCAGATATTATGTGTTGTTTGTTGGTGTCAAGTAGTGACCCAATCAGTTCTTTAAAATCCATCTTCAGCTGTTCTGAGCTGCCCTTATTAATGTCATTGAATCCCACATGAACTATGATAGACTCAATTTCCTGATGTGGTTTAAAATGTTTGGGAGCAGATTATTGATGTCCTGTACTCGTGCTCCTGGATAGCAAAACGTTTTTGCTCCAGAGACTGAGACATTTCTCACCATTGAACTGCCCAGTGGGGGAAAAAGTACCTAATTGTCATACTTGAGTAAAAATAAAGATACCTTAATAGAAAATGACTCAAGTAAAAGTGAAAGTCATCCAGTAAAATACTACTTGAGTAAAAGTCTAAAAGTACTTGGTTTTAAATATACTTAAGTATCAAAAGTAAAAGTCTAAATAATTTCACATTCCTTATATTAAGCAAACCAGACAACAAGATTTTCTTGTGTTTTTAAATTTACAGATAACCAGGGGCACGCTCCAACACTCAGACATAATTTACAAACGAAGCATTTGTGTTTAGTGAGTCTGCCAGATCAGAGGCAGTAGGGATTACCGGGTATGTTCTCTTGATAAGTGTGTGAATTGGCCAATTTTTCTGTCCTGCTAAGCATTCGAAATGTTACTAGTACTTTTGGGTGTCAGGGAAAATGCATGGAGTAAAAAGTACATTATTTTCATAAGGAATGTAGTGGAGTATAAGTAAAAGTAAAGTTGTCCAATATATAAATAGTAAAGTAAAGCACAGATACCCCAAAAAACTACTTAAGTAGTACTTTAAAATATTTTTACTCAAGTACTTTACACCACTGGAACTGCCCAATACGAAGGCCAGAGAAGAGAATTGAGAAATCCGTCCATTCCCACCCCTCACACAATTCGTTTAGCCTTTCACGGTCCCACGAGAAGCAGGATAGCGTACGCACGCTGCTCCCGGCGATAGGTCCAGACCTCCCACAGCAGGCAGTGCCCCGTCAGATCCAGAGAGATCTGCCGAACTCGATGACGAAGCCACTGCTGGAGTCCAGCGTAGTTGTAGTTAGCACCGCTGTCGCAGACACAGGCAGTCCCAGACACAGGCAGTCCCAGACACAGGCAGTCCCAGACACAGGCAGTCCCAGACACAGGCAGTCCCAGCGATGAAGGCGCTGGTAGATCAGGCACCAGAGCAGCGAAGCTATTCCTTATGTCAATCTGCTCCGAACCTCTCGCAATCACTCCCATCCGCTTAGCAACATGCCGCTGCCTTCGGTTTCCATGAATTGTGACATGGGACCAGCGCTGATTGGAACATCTTCTTGCTGTTTTCCATCTACAGGATGGAGGAGAAGCAGGTGGAGATGACTTCCTTGGCAGGCAAGTTCCAGGTAGCAAAGAACAAATTCAAAGAAACATACAGTATTATACAGAGCCATTATTGCATGGATCTCCCTTCGATCTCATATAGCGTAAGTGAACAGGAAACCTGGCATTAAATAAATGAAATAAAGCAACACCTCACTGCACAATGCCTCTCCCCCATGTGACCTACATTTAGTGTGTATGGACAGATATGTACAGTATGTGTAACTGATAGATGCAAACACACACACACACTACATGTTAATGTTTTAAATGTAAATCGTAGTCTTTTGTCTGTAATGTATTTTTCGTTATGTGTCGGACCCCAGTAAGACTAGCCGTCGCCATTGGCGTCGGCTAACGGGGTTCCTAATAAAATAAAATAAAACAGGAAGTCAATTAATTAAGGTGGTAGTGGTGGGACGCTTCTGGGAATCAATGGCAGAGAGAGCATTGTTACACGTGTGGGGATGCCTTCAGAAAGTTTTCATATCCTTAGACTTTTTCCATATTTTACAGCCTGAATTTAAAGTGAATTAAATTGAGATTTGTTTTTGTAACTGGCCTACACACAATACCCAATAATGTCAAAGTGAAAAAATTACAAAAAAAATGGAAAGCTGAAATGTCTTGAGTCAATAAGTATTGTTATGGAAAGCCTTAATAAATTCAGGAGTAAAGATTTGCTTAACAAGTCACATACAGTGCATTCGGAAAGTATTCAGACCCCTTCCCCTTTTCCACATTTTGTTACTTTACAGCCTTATTCTAAAATGGATAAAATAAAATAAAATCCCCATCAATCTACACACAATACCCCATAATGACAAAGCAAAAACAGGTTTTTAGATATTTTAGCAAATGTATTAAATATAAAAAACAGAAATACCTTATTTACATAAGTATTCAGACCCTTTGCCATGAGACTTGAAATTGAGCTCAGGTGCATCATGTTTCTATTGATCATCCTTGAGATGTTTCTACAACTTGATTGGAGTCCACCTGTGGTAAATTCAATTGATTGGACATGATTTGGAAAGGCACACACCTGTCTATATAAGGTCCCACAGTTGACAGTGCATGTCAGAGCAAAAACCAAGCCATGAGGTTTAAGGAATTATCCGTAGAGCTCCGAGACAGGATTGTGTCGAGACACAGATCTGGGGAAGGGTACTAAACAATGTCTGCAGCATTGACGGTCCCCGAGAACACAGTGGCCTCTATCATTCTTAAATGGAAGAAGTTTGGAACCACCAAGACTCTTCCTAGAGCTGGCCGCCCAGCCAAACTGAGCAATCGGGGGAGAAGGCCCTTGGTCAGGGAGGTGACCAAAAACAACGATGGTCACTCTGACAGAGCTCCAGAGTTCCTCTGTGGAGATGGGAGAACTTTCCAGAAGGACAACCATCTCTGCAGAACTCCACCAATCAGGCCTTTATGATAGAGTGGCCAGACGGAAACCACTCCTCAGTAAAAGGCACATGACAGCCCGCATGGAGTTTGCCAAAAGGCACCTAAAGGACTCTCAGACCATGAGAAACAAGATTCTCTGGTCTGATGAAACAAAGATTGAACTCTTTGGCCTGAATGCAAAGTGTCATGTCTGGAGGAAACCTGGCACCATCCCTGCGGTGAAGCATGGTGGTGGCAACATCATGCTGTGGGGATGTTTTTCAGAAGTAGGGACTGGGAGACAAGTCAGGATTGAGGGAAAGATGAACGGAGCAAAGTACAGAGAGATCCTTGATGAAAACCTGCTCCTGAGCACTCAGGACCTCAGACTGTGGTGAAGGTTCACCTTCCAACAGGACAACAACCCTAAGCACACAGCCAAGACAACGCAGGAGTGGCTTCGGGGCAAGTCTCTGAATGTCTTTGAGTGGCCCAGCCAGAGGACTTGAACCTGAAAATAGCTGTGCAGCAACGCTCCCCATCCAACCTGACAGAGCTTGAGAGGATCTGCAGAGAAGAATGGGAGAAACTCCCCAAATACAGGTGTGCCAAGCTTGTAGCGTCATACCCAAGAAGGCTTGAGGCTGTAATTGCTGCCAAAGGTGTTTCAATAAAGTACTGAGTAAATGGTATGAATAATTATGTAAATGTAAAATTTATAAAAACCTGTTTTTGGCTTTGTCATTGTGGGGTATTGTGTGTAGATTGATGAGGGGGAAAACAATTTCATCAATTTTAGAATAAGGCTGTAACCTAGCAAAATGTGTAAAAAGTCAAGGGGTCTGAATACTTTCCGAATGCACAGTAATATTAAGTTGCATGGACTCAATCGGTGTTTAACATGATTTTTGAATGACTGCCAAGGCAGCAGCTAATGGGGATCCTTAATAAATAAAAATACAAATACGATTATCTCAGTCGAGCAGTGAATTTCAAACACAGATTCAACCACAAAGACCAGGGAGGTTTTCCAATGCCTCGCAAAGAAGGGCACCTATTTGTAGATAGACAAAAAGAAAAAAAAGCAGACATTGAATATCCCTTTGAGCATGGTGAAGTTATTAATTACACTTTTGGATGGGATTTCACCATGAGGCCAATGGTGACTTTAAAACAGTTACAGAGTTGAATGGCTGTGATAGGAGAAACTGAGGATGGATCAACAACATTGTAGTTACTCCACAAAGAAGGACGACTGTACAGAATACAAATATTCCAAAACATGCATCATGCTATTGGTATGCTTGTAATCGTTAAGGACTGGGGAGTTTTTCAGGATTAAAAAAAATACAGAATGTAGCTAAGCACAGGCAAAATCCTACAGGAAAACCTGGTTCAGTCTGCTTCTACACTTGAGTTGCTTACCAAGAAGACAGTGAATGTTCCTGAGTGGCCGAGTTACAGTTTGGACTTAAATCTGTTTGAACATCTATGGCAAGACATGAAAATGGTTGTCTAGCAATGATCAACAAGCAATTTGACAGAGCTTGAAGATTTTCTAAAAGAATAATGGGCAAATGTTGCACAATCCAGGTTTGGAAAGCTCTTAGAGACTCACCCAGAAAGACTCACAGCTGTAATCTAAAGGTGATTCTAACATGTATTGACTCAGGGAGTTGAATACGTATCTAATCAAGATGTATGAGTGTTTCATTTTTCCTTTTTTTTTTTTTAAATACAAATGTTCGAATATTTCTTCCACTTTGACATTACAGAGTATTTTGTGTAGATTGTTGACAAACAATGACAATTAAATCCATTTGAATCCCACTTTGTAACAACAAAATTACTTTCTGAAGGCACTATAGCTGGGACTCAGATCACAACAAAAGGGATTAAAATGTCAGCAGCAGAGAGAGAGTAACTGGGCAAGCTCTGAGAGAGTAACCGGGCAAGCTCTGAGAGAGTAACCGGGAAAACTCTGAGAGAGTAACCGGGCAAGCTCTGAGAGAGTAACCAGGCAAGCTCTGAGAGAGTAACCGGGCAAGCTCTGAGAGAGTAACTGGGCAAGCTCTGAGAGAGTAACTGGGCTCTGACACACACAGGACATTCGAGATCAAGAGACTGTGTTCTCAGAAGATATCAGGGCTATAGGCGGGTGTTGCAGAGATTGTGGCGCAGCCCATGTGTTAGTAAAAATGTAAAAATAAATGTGTCAGATACTCCAGTAAGTGTAATTAGCTTCAATTAGTGTAATTTTCTCAATATTAGTTTAATCGAATACAGGCTTAACTGAATGAACAGCAAAGACTAAATGCAATTTGACATTTTCTTTAAAAGTTTGGAGAATGGCCTCGCCTCCGAGGGAAGATCCTCGGAGCCAGCCTATGCGGGGCTGCTGGCATAGAAATCCCCCTGCTGGGGAAAAGGAGTTCCAATGATGGGCCTTAAGATTATTATAGTTGGTGGTGGTGGGGAGGTTGATAGTTGTGGAAAATTGTTGCTGAAAAACAGCAAGTGAGAGAACATGGGTTAGTTGACATACATTTACATACAAAAGTATGTGGACATACCTTCAAATTAATAGATTTAGCTATTTCAGACAACACCCGTTGCTGACAGATGTATTAAATCGAGCACACAGCCATGCAATCTCCATAGTTGTTAAGAGAATTTGTATCTCTAATTCAACCTAAGCTTGAATCATTACCAGAGGTTGTAAGGCTCTGGTTTTAATCATAAATGATTCAAGGTCCACAACCAGCAAGAATGATCTGTATTTTTATTCATGGAGAGCTCTGGCGCCAAAACCCATACACTCCTGTTTTATACCTCTTGACACACAAAGGCACTTTGCTCCGCCCACCTTTAGGAGGCTTTCTTAAACAGTTTCCACCTTTCTCCTTCACCCTGGAATGTTTAGTCCCGCCCCCCTCTGTTAGTGGGTTGATAATTGTAACACAGTTTACACATTTATACTGTATTTGGGGTGAAATCCTTTAGTCATTATTCTTAAAATACAAATTAATCTAACAATCCACCCCTTTGACTAAATGTCTTCACATTCAGGATAAATGTATTTTACAAGCATGATTAATCTCAGAGATCACGTCAGAACTAATAAACATTTCATCCAATTGTGGTCTTTCAGGGTCCAAATCCTCGTCATCCAACAAGCCTGGAGGATCGTTTTTTCACATTCCCCTGGTCAGAGTCCGGAGTCAGTCCATCTCTTATCATTGTTTAGATACTGCATTTCACCAACGCCTGATTCACCAATCCTCGGACACAGGGAACAAGACAACAACCACATAATACAAGAATACCCATACAAACACTGACCGCTCCTAAGATGGTGGCTGCTATGGTTTTCCATTTACCAAATATTTCATCAAACCACCCTATCCACGATGTACTAACTTCTGAGTTCTCAGTTCATTCTTCACTTAGTGCAGTTAATTCTGTAAGAGCTCTGGTGACTGTCCCATCCAGTGTGGTGTTGTTAGGGATAAATGTGCAACAATGGCTTATCATTCTATAGACACCGGCCCTTTCTGCCTGATCTAGAACCAACCTCTACTAAGTTATGAGCGGGATGGCGGATAATTGCTCGAAGATCCCCTTTACTGCATCTCTAGTCTGGTCAATAAATCGTTGTTGGTTGTAATAGATATAATTTATCCAATCCACATTTTTGTTTATTGTCACCCACCAGAAGAATGTTGTGGTAAAACCCTCCCATATTTGATTCATAGCTTTGTATTAGTCTGGAACACCCCTGGGGATGCCTGCCACCTCTTTAAGGAATACCTGGGATAGGATAAAGTAATCCTTCTAACCCCCCAAATTGTAAAGTGGTTATCCCACTGGCTATAGGGTGAACGCACCAATTTGTGAGTCGCTCTGGCTAAGAGCGTCTGCTAAATGACGTTAATGTGCCCTTGAGCAAGGCACTTAACCCTAATTGCTCCTGTAAGTCGCTCTGGATAAGAGCGTCTGCTAAATGACTAAAATGTAAAATGTAAATGTATACCATCTATCCAAATTGGGCTATTTCCTTCCTGACCTATATTTCTCCTCCTCCTGATTATTCTTCCTGTCACTGGACTTTGATGACTAATTCTTACAGGTTGGACCAACAATACTGGTGCACAAGTACCCACCCATCCTTCTGGTAATGTCTGTCGAATGCTCCCTTTGTTAGTGCATGCCCACCACACATCAGTCAGAGGGATGGTAAGGTTCCTAATTTTTCCCCTCCCTTATCTAAATCAGTCACATTAATGATCTCTTTAAAGCCATCAAAATCACCCAAGTTACAGGTGCCATTTCTATGTCTGTAGCACTGGTATTCGCCAGGAGTTCAAGTGAATCTAGGTGGGCTGGCCGAATATGTCAATTTTGCCAGCCCAATCCCTGTGCAATTTGGCTCTTTTTGATTGGACCACAGGGAAACATTGCCTTTGTCATTGGGGTGGTCAACATTGTCGGTCGCCCAATGGAGCATGCATAACAATTGGTCTCCCCAAGGCCCTAGCGGTGTCCTTCATCCACTTTAACCAGAGATTCTCATCAGGGACCCCCTCCACTTCCCCTTGGTTCCATTCTTGGAGGAGAAAATCTTTCATATTGGATGGGTTAGTCGAATTGACTCCGTCATCCCTTGACTGATCTACTCGGTCTATTGCTGTTAGTGGATTAATGACAGTACCTGTGCCCTCCATATCTTTTGATTCCATCAAATGTAATCTTAGACAAGTATCCCGTCCGTATTCGTCCGCGCAAGCCCAGTAAGTTATATTCATGTCCTCTTTAGTGACCTTTACTATTGTTACTACCATCTCCGTGGGGATGTCGTTATACCTTCTTATCCTCCATCTGGACATCCAGCCCCCCCCGTCTCATATCTCCGTCCCCCAGTATCTCTAAATACCTGAGCCCAGGAACAATCCGCCGAGGGAGCTGAACATAAATACAATGGGATCTTATAATCCCACGTTGCTTGCTTATCCGCCCTGATAAGATCCCTAATCCTAATTTAGAATCTTACTCCCCACTCTTCTCTGACTCCTATTTTGTAGATCACTCGTCCTTGACGGTCAGTATGTCGGGTCGCTTCCCTTTTATTTCTTAATAATGGTAAGGCCATAGCGTAATTGGTGCGAGGTGGTGGTGGATCTTGACATACAAAGACTATTGCCGAGACTATGATGCAGCTCAGGGTCACCCATATTCCCAAAAACCGCCAACCCTCTCCTGCCTTTAGTCCTTCTGCTTGGTACCACCCCATACTCACACCCTAAGAACACACTACAGTGATGATAGGTCGGGGTAGGAGATCTTCGTTGACAGAAGTGATCCCCGGACCCTATTGGTCTAGTTCTTCTCTCCAACTCTGTGTGTGTTTCAGTGGTGCTTGTATGTGGTCTTACCTTCTTGCAGTGGGTAACATGGACACAGGTTCCTCTCTCTGCTATTCTAATGGCAAAGGCGGTGACCAATATAACCTGATAGGGCCCTTCCCAACAGGCCTGCTTCCAGTTTTCCGTCTAGTGACTGGATGCTCACCAGTCACCTGGTTAGATAGTGGGTCACCTTCTCCTTTAGTTCACCTGTGGGGCACAAAACCTCCTACATACGGGTGTGGTTAATAAACTATCTTCACACATGTTCAGATTAATCTAACAATTTCTGACTGCATTCTCTTTCTAGACTGTATCTAAAAAAAAAATTTTTTTTAAGTATTTTGTCCTCTCCTTCGTATATTATTTAATCCTACAATTAGCCTCTTCCCCCCTCTTGACACATAGTTCTGCTCATGTGTCAATATTACCACCTACCTAAACAATCCCTTAGGTAATTTATCAACCAATTGCCATGCCTTTCATTTTTGAGATTGTCTTTTGCTTCTTTATTGCTACTCCCACTTCCTTTGTCTTTATGGTGGCTAAATGTGACTTTCATTCAGTTCAGAATCAATTAGTAATCCAATCAATCAATCTCTTATCTTGTAAAAACACTTATGTTTAGTTCAAACTCTGTTCTACCCCGGCTCTCCCGGGCTTGACCTGAAGACTGATTGTTGGACATGACAAGTCCATATTTAGGTCACCTAAGTCTTCTGCCTAGCAACAAAGAATAAAAACCTCTATGTTCGTGATTAACCCAGTTATATCTAATAGCCCACCAAAAAAAACCTCATCATCTTTAAATCACGACCAATGTCATATCCCTCTTTACTCTCTACCATTTGGGTAACATCCCTGATATATGTATAAAAAGCTAAGACTGTTTGGGAAGAGAGCCACAACATAAACTGTTCTTCCTTCTTAGAGTTCCAAATGATGTTACCATGGGCTGCCATTGCCTTCCCATAGATAAGATCACTTAATTTACCAGTATGCAGTGCATAATGGAGTACCCAAGCTTTACAGCAGTCCATCATCACCAAAAAGCTCATCATTCTTCATCTATTTTTTTTTCTAATTTTTTTCTAGTCCCTATCTACCTGATCCTATTGCTAAATCAATGATCTAGGCAATAGCTGTCTTGCCTTAGATTGTACATTCCTCTGATTACTGCATCTTATTGCATTAATTTAGGTTCAAATATCCCCCAACAAACCGTTCCATCCCACAGCATAGTAAATACCACCTATGAACTGTTGAAAATCCCCTAAATTCAACATAACAACCCTTTATAAACATCATGCTGGGTGTGTTGTTTTTTTAATTTGAAAAACCCAATTGAAAAACAACAATCAAAGATAGTTAGGCTCAACTTAATTTGGTAGCTCCCTTTTATGACCTAAATACTGCCTAATTTCACTACTGCTTCCCCTTTATCTCCCCAATTTACTATTCCTTTCCTCATTGCAACTTATTGCATTGATGTTCTTAAAATGTAAACCTATTGTTTAATAACTTCATACTTATAACCAATGTTTTTTCAATCCATCATCCTAATAGTAAAAACGATATCCCATTGTTCACGTAACGAAACTAAATTATAATTTTTTTAGAATCCACCATTTATTTTCATCCACCACTGGTGTTACTCAACCTATACAATACAGTAATAACCATTTGAATTCATCAAAGCACTTCCTCTCAGTAAAGTCTCCAGACCTCCAATTGAAATTTTCCAGCTCAATCTAACTCGCTTGACCGTCTCTATTTTTTCCCGCTAACCAGAGCCATAAATTATTGTCCTTTGTCCTTAACTCAATTTTCACAGCCCTATTGCCACTCCAGCTCGCCATTCAATCCCTTTAACCGTTCTCTCTGATTCGGCCCCAATCAATAAAACAAATACTTGATATCGTTGATAAGCATACACTTAATGACATTCCTACCATCTGAACTATGTACTGTCTCTCCCCCCCCTCTCCTGCTCCTTCCTACATTATGGGGGAGGCACGGGACCTTCCCTACAAATCTTCCTTCTTAGGAAATAATGTAATTCGTACTTGTAACATATTTTCATAGACCTATCTAGAATACTACTAAAGCTATCTAATGCAACTTTTAATACACGTAAAAACTCTCTCTCCCTACACCCATTCCCCATTGAATAAGTGCGTCTTCCTAGTTACCCCATAACCACGCCTCAAATGTTCCATTCAGCATTAACCAACCAAATACTAAGTAGTATCCGGTTATCATTCATACCAGCCATTGAATTCTCTCATACACACAGATTTCACCTTATGCCATTCAAATGCCCAACACAACATAATAGTTCAATGGAACCCTCTATTGGCTCTCTACTATTTATACATTACTTCTATAACCACTTTAGTTATGGTCCGATTACCCATTAAACCTTATCACATAACCTTATCACCTAATCAAACAACGGCACAACCTTAAACTCATATCCGCCGGCTGGTAGCCCAGTAACCAAGAGCACCATCTCAGTAACCGAGGTCGCCGGCTCCAACTCCCGAGCCGACCAGGCGAAAAATCTGCCGATGTGCCCCCAAGCAAGGCACCCAACCCCCACTGCTCCTGCAAGTCGCTCCGGACCAGAGCGTCTGCCAAATGACCAAAAATGCAAATGTAAATATTCTCTACTTTCTCACTCATGACGTACGTCTACGTTTGAGTGAGAAAGTTCATACATATGCATCGTTGGAAATTTATAGGTACCTCTCAAATAATCGCTTCGTGGTGTTTTTAACCAATTCTTAATCGACACGAATCATTTTTTCAAACATTTTACCCGTTGAACCAAAAAATAGACTGTCCTATCTCCGACACTGCCCTTTCCTTTACCCCTGCAGTCACGATGGTTATGACCTGTTCTGTTACAATATCTACACGGGGCCATACACTTTTGCCAAATATTCCTTTGTTACAGTTAAAGCACTTCCTCTCTCCTTCGCGCTTAAAAAAGACCCTCGCTGTCTCTAGCCCCTCCCCTCGCTGTTTTTTCAAATCCGTTCCACAGTTTACATGCATCTGCTTAATCATAACTTCTAACTTCTAACTTTTCCACATCGAGATGCCCAATAAATCCATACCTCTTCTCCCAAATGGATCCATAAAACATATTCCTTCGATCCTTCCTACATTATCTTTCATCCCCCGTTAATTCTCGGACCTCTTTAGAAGATGTATTTCCCATGGTGGAAAAATAAGAAATCCCCCCCTTTAGTAATAATTCAATCCAGAATTATTCTCCTAGGAGCTATTATTTAGTGCGTCTCTTGAGCCAATGTTATGATCTGCTTTTGTAATTAACCATTTAATATTATCCACCCGTAACCCAGAGTTTTTTTCCCTTCTCCAGTTTCATGAAAGGGGTCGATAACAATTTTTTCTCACGTGACTTATTTTTAGCTCCTTCCTTGAAACAATTATCACGTATTCCGATGGATTCTCAAGTCTCACACGTACACAACATTATACAATCATTTACTAAACCTATTTGTAACCTAGAGGTCGTAACTGCTCCAGTTTCATGAAACAGACAGAGTTATAGCAAATCCCCAGTTGTTTACGCGACTTTTGACCTGTTTAATGTATCCATAGCACACAACGAAAATCATCCCCTCCCTGTTTATCGTAACACTGTACCCAGTACAATCTCAATAAAAACTAGTTTACATTGGTGATGGCCATTCACCCCGTGTCATTTCGGACTAGATTATTTTGGTAATAGCTATTTACCTAGGGTCAATTACGGACCCTCCCCGTTTAGTAATAATTATTACTTCCTTTGAGATTTTGGTAACTATTCTCTGCCCTCCACAATAATTACTATTCTTATACAAGTTCAAATCATTTCACCAAAACCATGAATAAAAATTACTGACCTTTTCCTTGCAGTTTGGATTTAAATGCTTTTTCAAACTCGTTAACGTCTTTATCGTTCATAAGAGTAATCACCGGCCTGTTTATAACCTTAACGTCGAAAGCCAGGACTATTCTCCACGGATGCAATCATCCGCCCGTGCACGGTTTCGGTGTCCTTAGAATGACAAAGACGTATTTAAGCTCCGCTCAAAGGACCACTCTGTTAAGAGAATTTCTATCTCTAATTCAACCTAAGCTTGAATCATTACCAGAGGTTGTAAGGCTCTGGTTTTAATCATAAATGATTCAAGGTCCACAACCAGCAAGAATGATCTGTATTTTTATTCATGGAGAGCTCTGGCGCCAAAACCCATACACTCCTGTTTTATACCTCTTGACACACAAAGGCACTTTGCTCCGCCCACCTTTAGGAGGCTTTCTTAAACAGTTTCCACCTTTCTCCTTCACCCTGGAATGTTTAGTCCCGCCCCCCTCTGTTAGTGGGTTGATAATTGTAACACAGTTTACACATTTATACTGTATTTGGGGTGAAATCCTTTAGTCATTATTCTTAAAATACAAATTAATTTAACAATAGTCCAACTCCATATTAATGCCCATGATTTTGGAATGAGATGTTCGACAAGCAGGTGTCCACATACTTTCGGTCATGTAGTGTATAACTACATCCCAAGATTTTTGCCCATTTGTTGAGAGAGAGGAAGGTGATAATTGCAAGATTGAGCCCATAGGTTAAACAGCAAGCGTGAGGAATGTGCATTATTGTGTCGTGCTAGGCTATAAAGTAAATAGGTACATGACATTTCGGCACATGGCTAATAGGAAAGCCTTTCCCACTATGCCTGTTGAATGGGAAACAAAGTGAATTATGTCATGCTTACTGGATGAAGTTAAACAAGCATTGAGACCAGCCTTCCTGATTGAACTACATAAGTTGTGAAATAAAGTTGACATCATTAGAAAGAAAATATGTTAGTCTTTTCTACTGTACATTTACATCATTTAGCTGTAGGTATGTAATTCAAAATGTGTTTATTCTGTTGTTACTCACGATAGTCATAAAAACATTGAAAAAAATATATTGTTTTACTTTTAGATTTTTGTATCAATCAGAACCCCTGCAGTACCCCAGTTTGAATATCCCTGCTTAAAGTACCAAATTAGGCATAAGGTTTGTATACATTTTTTCACAGACCCCCTGCAGTACCCCAGTTTGATTATCCCCTGCAGTACCTCAGTTTGAATATCCTGGTTAAAGTACCCAATTAGGCAAAAGGTTTGAGGTTTTAGATTGCAGGGGGTGTATTCGCTAGGAACCAGACAGAACTAAACGGGCAGGGAACTACATTGAATTTGTCCAATAGAAACTCTCCTAG
The DNA here is from genome assembly GCF_020615455.1 of Coregonus clupeaformis. NCBI lineage: Eukaryota > Metazoa > Chordata > Actinopteri > Salmoniformes > Salmonidae > Coregonus > Coregonus clupeaformis. The sequence continues at coordinate 21,789,106 of NC_059202.1, forward strand.
CAATGGAAAACATTTTGCTACGGTGTGGACTAATGAATCCACCCCAGGTGTTTGCGAAATGCTAAATGCAGAGGGGTCACCCCCTCCATCCCATTGGCACCTCAGGTCCTCTGTGCCCCCTTAAAAAGATTGGGCGCATGATGCCCCTTACTAGAGGTATGGTCATTATCTGTGCAAACCATGAAGTAACAATTAAATAATCAATATAACATTATTAACGATGATAGATAACATACTGCAGCTACCCTTAATAAGCTCAACAACTTTATTTTAGTATTTTGTCCATTAGTCAGCGGTGTTGGAGGTAATATGTGTCACGATCGTCTACGAAATGAGTGGACCAAGGCGCAGCGTGCGATACGAACATGACTTTAATTGGTAAAGTACACGAAACAAAACAAAACACGATCGTAAAGTCCACAATGACTGACAAGGAACAAAAACCCACAAACACAAGGTGAACACAGACAGTTTAAATATGGCTCCCAATCAGAGATAACGAGCCGACAGCTGACACTCGTTACCTCTGATTGGGAGTCACTCGATCAACCAAGAAAACACAACCAAAGACAACCAACCAAAACACAACAAAACGAACACACCCTGGCTCAAAATACAAAGTCCCGGAGCCAGAGCGTGACAGTACCCCCTAAAGGCGCGGACTGCGACCGCGCCTCAAAACCCCAAACAGGGGAGGGCTGGGTGGGCATTACTCCTCGGAGGCGGCTCCGGCTCCGGGCTTGACCACCACCCTTCTTCAATCCCCCGTAGCGCCCCGGTCCGATCTGATCCAGCTGGTAGGATCTGGACTGACGACGCGCACCCCTGGCTTTGGCGCGTGAGGCAGGAACGGACCGGACCTGGCCGACGATACGCACCCTAGGCTTGATGCGTGGATTCGGAACGGGCCTCACCAGGCTGACGACTCGCATCCCTGGCTTGGTGCGAGTAGCAGGAATGGGCTGGATCAGGCTGACGGCTCGCACCCTTGGCTTGGTGCGAGTAGCAGGGACGAGCTGAACCAGGCTGGACGACTCGCACCCTTGGCTTGGTGCGAGTAGCAGGAACGGGCTGGACCAGGCCGACGACTGCACTCCCTGGCTTGGTGCGAGTAGCAGGAACGGGCTGAACCAGGCTGACGACTCGCACCCTTGGCTTGGTGCGAGTAGCAGGAACGGGCTGGACCAGGCTGACGACTCGCACCCTTGGCTTGGTGCGAGTAGCAGGAACAGGCTGGACCAGGCTGACGACTCGCACCCTTGGCTTGGTGCGAGTAGCAGGAACAGGCCGGGCTGGGCTGGCGACGCACACCGTAGGTTTTGTGCGTGGAGCAGGAACAGGCCGGGCTGGGCTGGCGACGCACACCGTAGGTTTTGTGCGTGGAGCAGGAACAGGCCGGGCTGGGCTGGCGACGCACACCGCAGGTTCTGTGCGTGGAGCAGGAACAGGCCGGGCTGGGCTGGCGACGCACACCGTAGGCTTTGTGCGTGGAGCAGGAACAGGCCGGGCTGGGCTGGCGACGCACACCGTAGGTTTTGTGCGTGGAGCAGGAACAGGTCGGGCTGGGCTGGCGACGCACACCGTAGGTTTTGTGCGTGGAGCAGGAACAGGCCGGGCTGGGCTGGCGACGCACACCGTAGGCTTTGTGCGTTGAGCAGGAACAGGCCGGGCTGGGCTGGCGACGCACACCGTATGTTTTGAGCGTGGAGCAGGAACCGGCCGGGCAGGGCTGGCGACGCACACCGCAGGCTTTGTGCGAGGAGCAGGAACAGGTCGGGCTGGGCTGGCCACGTACACCGTAGGCTTTGTACGTGGAGCAGGAACAGGTCGGGCTGGGCTGGCCACGCACACCGTAGGCTTTGTACGTGGAACAGGAACAGGCCGGGCTGGGCTGGCGACGCACACCGTAGGTTTTGTGCGCGGAGCAGGAACAGGCCGGGCTGGGCTGGCGACGTACACCGTAGGCTTAGTACGTGGAGCAGGAACCGGCCGGGCAGGGCTGGCGACGCACACCACAGGCTTAGTGCGTGGAACAGGAACCGGCCGGGCTGGACTGGCGACGCACACCGTGGGCTTGGTGCGTGGAGTAGGAACATGCCGGTCCGTACTGGGAACACACACCACTGGCCTTAACCGGGGATCAGGAACGGGCCGGACCGGACTGGTAACACACCTCAGTCTCTCACGCCGTGCCTCAACTACTTCCCTCCCTCTACTCGCCAATGGCTCCCGTAATCCGGTAGCCTTCTCTCCACGTCTCCCTGTGGCAGCCTCCTGCTGCCCAGCCGCCCAAGCCATGTGCCCCCCCCAAAAAACTTTTTGGGGTTGCCTCTCGTCCCTCCGACGATGGCCCTGCTGACGCTGTTGCTCCTCTCTCAGTCGCCTCTCCACTGTTTTACTCCATGGCCGGCGATCCATCCCATCCAGGATTTCCTCCCAAGTCCAAGACCCTTTACCATCCAACATCTCCTCCCATGTCCAGACCCTTGGCTCCTGGACACGTTGCTTGGTCCTGGTACGGTGGGTTTTTCTGTCACGATCGTCTACGAAATGAGTGGACCAAGGCGCAGCGTGCGATACGAACATGACTTTAATTGGTAAAGTACACGAAACAAAACAAAACACGATCGTAAAGTCCACAATGACTGACAAGGAACAAAAACCCACAAACACAAGGTGAACACAGACAGTTTAAATATGGCTCCCAATCAGAGATAACGAGCCGACAGCTGACACTCGTTACCTCTGATTGGGAGTCACTCGATCAACCAAGAAAACACAACCAAAGACAACCAACCAAAACACAACAAAACGAACACACCCTGGCTCAAAATACAAAGTCCCGGAGCCAGAGCGTGACAATATGTTACAAAAGTAACGAGTTACGTAATCAGATTACTTTTATGAGAAACGGAGTAAAGTAACAAGTTACTTTTTCAAATAGGGTAATATTATTACAGTTACTTTGTCAAACAATACATGTGTTACTTTCAGAATCATATCTCTACCTGGTGCATGTTTTCATGATCTGATCTCATTTAGTTCTCAAGCGAGCGGGGAGAAAGGCTGTTTGGAGAATTGTCATGACAGCTGCTGTCTGTAGAAATGTATAGAGGGTGCACCTCAGATCTTTGCCATTGATCGCTTCTGTGATAGCAATACCCATAGAGGGCTTTCCTGTCTAGTGGTAAGAGTGCCCTCTATACATCTCTATGGGTCTGTGTTTGTCAGTGGAGGCTCCTCAGAGGAGGAAGGGGAGGACCATCCTCCTCAGTGAAGTTATCCTTTTTAGATAAAAACTTAAGTTAAGATAGGAGACGGTTTCAGACACATGCCGGAACCAACCCTATGAACTATGCCTGTGTAACGTGTCTGTAACCAGTATATAAGGGAACTAAACGGGACTGCCCCGTTAGAGCTCACTTCAGACCGGTACTTTATGCATCTAAGTTTGACTGTGACCTCTCCAGCTTGCTGACAATAAAGAGTGATTAATTTAATATTGACTTCGAGTGTCCTGTGTAAAAATTTCCAAAACTATTTGGCATCAACGAACAGGATGATTGATTCTGTCTGCGGAGCTTTCCAGTGGGGGTCTGTGAGGAAAACCGGGGGCGCATTTTATGAAGCGTGAGGGAAATTCCCGTCTGACCAAAAGACGATGAGACCTGCCCAGACCAGACCCTTGCTGTGAGCTGCCCAGGAGGAGACACATCATTTCAGTAAGTCAATTTAAATGAATCTGTATAAAAATAAAATAAAAATGACAAAAAATTAAGTAATGCATACAAAGATAGTCTTATATTCACTAGTTTTATGAAGACTAGAGCGAGGGCGTAAGCTGACAACTTTCTGTAAGAATTTATAAGAAACATCTACGTGGTCTGCAGCCACTACAAATAATACGAGGTGTTTTTGAATACGGGATGTTATTTATATGTATAGCAAGATACATATGGTGCACAGCAAGTAACAACAACAATTGTTGAAGATGCACATAGGGTAATGAGGGAGATTACCGAGTGTGTTTGGGAATAGTACTAAGTGAATGTGGATCTGAAAGTTGTGTGATTGTGAGATATTACATATTACACTGATTGAAATTTTGATAATAAATGATTGAAATTTGGATATTAAGCTGATTGAAATTTGGATAATAAATGTATTGTAATTAGTACTATTAAGATTGAAATGTGGATATTAAACTTATTGACATTTGGATAACAACATTGAAATATGGATAAAAAGCTGATTGAAAATTTGATAATATGATTGACATTTAGCTATAAATTACTGAGTGAATGAGAGCTGTCAGGGGACTAGTTCCGGTGTGAAAGAAGATTACTGAGTGCGTGAAAGAATGGATACCCCAGTCAGTTCTGTGAGCTGAGTTTTTAGATCTATAACGTTATCTAGGGGTTCTGTCACCACCGCCCATTGATCTATAGGTAGTGAGCACTGACAGGAGAAGCCATTGAAAAGTTTGAGAGAGTAACAGCTGAGATGGGTAAGGGCTGAACAACGCAGTTCATTGATGCCCCCAGACACTGAGATTTCCTCGAGAGAGAGAGAGAGAGAGAGAGAGAGAGAGAGAGAGGGTAACAGTTGAGATGGGTAAGGGTTGTAACAATGTTCATTGATGCCCCCGGACACTGAGATCTCCTTGAGAACATGGTATGTAATAATAATAATAATAATATGCCATTTAGCAGACGCTTTTATCCAAAGCGACTTACAGTCATGCGTGCATACAATTTTTGTGTATGGGTGGTCCCGGGGATCGAACCCACTACCTTGGCGTTACAAGCGCCGTGCTCTACCAGCTGAGCTACAGAGGACCACTCGGGCTGCTGTGCTGTGGTCGTTGCTGCGATGTGGACATGAATAACTAAAGATTCCAATTACCTTCAGAAGTCACATAATTAGTTAAATAAAGTTCACCTGTGTGCAATCTAAGTGTCACATGATCTGTCATATGATCTCAGCATATATACACCTGTTCTTAAAGGCCCCAGAGTCTGCAACACCACTAAGCAAGGGGCACCACCTAGCAAGCGGCACCATGAAGACCAAGGAGCTCTCCAAACAGGTCAGGGACAAAGTTGTGGAGAAGTACAGATCAGGGTTGGGTTATAAAATAATATCAGAAACTTTGAAAATCCCACGGAGCACCATTAAATCCATTATTAAAAAATTGAAATAATATGGCACCACAACAAACCTGCCAAGAGAGGGCCGCCCACCAAAACTCACGGACCAGGCAAGGAGGGCATTAATCAGAGAGGCAACAAAGAGACCAAAGTTAACCCTGAAGGAGCTGCAAAGCTCCACAGCGGAGATTGGAGTATCTGACAATAGGACCACTATAAGCTGTACACTCTACAGAGCTGGGCTTTACTGAAGAAAAAAGTAAGCAAACACGTTTGATGTTCGCCAAAAGCCATGTGGGAGACTCCCCAAACATATGGAAGAAGGTACTCTGGTCAGATGGCCATCAAGGAAAACACTATGTCTGGCGCAATTCCAACACCTCTCATCACCCCGAGAACAACATCTCCACAGTGAAGCATGGTGGTGGCAGCATCATGCTGTGGGGATGTTTTTCATCGGCAGGGACTGGGAAAGTGGTCAGAATTAAAGGAATGATGGATGGCGCTAAATACAGGGGAATTCTTCAGGGAAACCTGTTTAAGTCTTCCAGAGATTTGAGACTGGGATGGAGGTTCACCTTCCAGCAGGACAATGACACTAAGCATACTGCTAAAGCAACACGCGAGTGGTTTAAGGGGAAACATTTAAATGTCTTGGAATGGCCTAGTCAAAGCCCAGACTTCAATCCAATTGAGAATCTGTGGTATGACTTAAAGATTGCTTTACACCAGCGGAACCCTTCCAACTTGAAGGAGCTGGAGCAGTTTTGCCTTGAAGAATGGGCAAAAATCTCAGTGGCTAGATGTGCCAAGCTTATGGAGACATACCCCAAGAGACTTGCAGCTGTAATTGCTGCAAAAGGTGGCTCTACAAAGTATTGACTTTGGGGGGGATGAAAAGTTTTCAGTTTTTTTTATCTTATTTCTTGTTTGTTTCACAATAAAAAATATTTTGCATCTTCAAAGTGGTAGGCATGTTGTGTAAATGAAATGATACAAACGCCCCAAAAATCCATTTAAATTCCAGGTTGTAAGGCAACAAAATACAAAAATGCCAAGGGAGGTGAATACTTTCGCAAGCCACTGTAGATATGGAGACTAGTGAAAGTAACAAAGTGAATGATAATTGGCTTTCAGATTGCATTCTAATAATGCAATGTCTACTTCAACATTTCAACATCATCAAATCACCTATGCTGAGTCTAATAATATTTTTAGCTAAAAAATGAAGGGAGGCTTTTTTGTGTTACAGTGCCTTCAGAAAGTATTCACGCCCCTTGACTTTTTCCACATTTTGTTGTGTTACACCCTGAATTTAGATATTTTTTTAATGGTGTCTACCCTTCTGCCTTTATGAAAAAGACACTCAGACTCTGTATTGTTGCTGCGAGAGTAGTCAGTAGCTATGTTTCCATTAACTTGTCCAGTGATTTCTTTGTAGAGATTTAGAAAGTTTTGAATAGAAAGTACATGCGACAACTGCCTACTGCTGTGAGTTTCCACTTAGCTCTCTTGTGTCAATAAAAACAGCTGGACATAATGACGTCACAGTGTTGAATAAAAATGAAGTGGTTGAATTGTTGCCATTACCATATTAGGCAAAATGCACATTAGTAAATTGGCGACAGCCTGTATGCCCTCCCACCTATCTGTTTCATGTCTCAGGTAGCCTGCAAAAGCCAGCATGGATACAGTTTACAGTTTACAGTTTAGTCATTTAGCAGACGCTCTTATCCAGAGCGACTTACAGTTAGTAGGATAGAATGCAATAATTGACTAATATTTGCCATATTCTAATAATTATCACAATGCAAATAGTCTGGGTGGCCATTTGATTAGCTGTTCAGGAGTCTTATGGTTTGGGGGTAGAAGCTGGCTGGTAAGAAGCCTTTTGGACATAGACTTGGCGATCCGGTACCGCTTGCCGTGCGGTAGCAAAGAGAACAGTGTATGACTAGGGTGGCTGGAGTCTTTGACAATTTTTAGTGCCTTCTTCTGACACCGCCTGGTATAGAGGTCCTGGATGGCAGGAAGCTTGGCCCCAGTGATGTACTGGGCCATACTCATTACCCTCTGTAGTGCCTTGCGGTCAGAGGCCGAGCAGTTGCCATACCAGGCAGTGATGCAACCAGTCAGGATGATCTTGATGGTGCAGCTGTAGAACTTTTTGAGGATCTGAGGACCCATGCCAAATCTTTTCAGTCTCCTGAGGGGGAATAGGCTTTGTCGTACCCTCTTCACGACTGTCTTGGTGTGTAAATTAGCTAGAAAGATGTGTCGGCATCAAGTAATTTTCTCTGGCCCCCTCCCACTTAGGGCGAGTGATGAGCTCTATAGCAGACTCGCAACTCAATCGCTGGTTGAAAACTGTTTTTTGCCTCTCCCAAAATATAGAATTTGTAGATAATTGACCCGATCCATCGCTTCTCCCAAGCTGGCTAGCATCGTTGAATGCTCCCGGACCCGTGCCATGACTCCAGGCATGTGTTCCTCTCCTGCTGACTCCATGTCTGGTGTGTGATTCTGTGATGAGGTGATATTGAAAGAGTCAGGTGCAGGAGGGTAAATCACAGAATAACAGGCTTTATTCCACAACCACAGAGTTACGCAGTAACGCGTTAAAACACTCCAGCGCACTGGAAAATACACTGCACACTGGGAAATATCCTGGCGAGACAAAATACAAGGAGCTCCACCGAGCTTCACTCCACTCCACAATAAACAATCACACACAAAGACAAGGGGGCAGAGGGAACAATTATACAGGCACTGATGAGGGGATATGAACCAGGGGTGTGTAATAAACAAGACAAAACAAATGGAATGATGAGATGAGGAGCGGCAGTGGCTAGAAGGCCGGTGACGACGAACGCCGAAGCCTGCCCAAACAAGGAGAGGTGGCAGCTTCGGAGGAAGTCGTGACACCTGGACTATCGGACCACCATCTTATTACGTTTGCAATCGCAAAAAATAATCTGCTCAGACCCCAACCAAGGACCATCAAAAGCCGTGATATAAATTCTCGGACAACCCAAAGATTCCTTGAGGCCCTTCCAGACTACCTACACCTACTCAAGGATCAGTTAACGACCTAACTGAGGATCTAAATGTAATCTTGCATAATACCCTAGATGCAGTCGCACCCCTAAAAACAAAAAAACATTTGTCACAAGAAACTAGCTCCCTGGTATACAGAAAATACTCGAGCCCGGAAGCAAGCTTCCAGAAAATTGGAACGGAAATGGCGCTCCACCAAATTTGAAGACTTCCTACTAGCTTGGAAAGAAAGTACATTGCAATATCGAAGAGTCCTCATTGCTGCTCGATCATCCTATTTTTCAAACCTACTTGAGGAGAAATTTTAACAATCTAAAATGTATATTTGAAACTGTCGCAAAGCTAACTAAAAAGCAGCATTCCCCAAGAGTGGATGCCTTTCACTTCAGCAGTGAAGAATTCATTAAATTCTTTGACGAAAAGATCATGATCATTAGAAAGCAAATTACGGACTCCTCTTTCAATCTGCGTATTTATCCAAAGCTCAGCTGTCCTGAGTCTGCACAAAACTGCCAGGACCTAGGATCAATGGAGACACTCAAATGTTCTATCCTATATCTCTTGACACATTCATGAAAATAGTCATGGCCTCTAAACCTTCATGCTGCATACTGGACCCTATTCCAACTAACTGCTGAAAGAGCTACTTCCTGTGCTTGGCCCTCCTATGTTGAACATAATAAATGGCTCCCTATCCACTGTATGTGTACCAAACTCACTAAAAGTGGCAGTAATAAAGCCTATCTTGAAAAAGCCTAACCTTGACCCAGAAAATGTAAAAAACACTATTGGCCTATATCAAATCTCCCATTCCTCTCAATGATTTTTGAAAAAGCTGTTGTGCAGCAACTCACTGCCTTCCTGAAGACAAATAATGTATACGAAATCCTTCAGTCTGGTTTTAGACCCCATCATAGCACTGAGACTGCACTCGTGAAGGTGGTAAATGACCTTTTAATGGTGTCAGACCAAGGCTCTGCATCTGTCCTCGTGCTCCTAGACCTTAGTGCTGCTTTTGACACCATCGATCACCACATTCTTTTGGAGAGATTGGACACCTTAATTGGTCTACATGGACAAGTTCTTGCCTGGTTTAGATCTTATCTGTCGGAAAGATATCAGTTCATCTCTGTGGATGGTTTGTCCTCTGACAAATCAATTGTAAGTTTATGTGTTCCTCAAGGTTCCGTTTTAGGACCACTATTGTTTTCACTATATATTTTTCCTCTTGGTGATGTCATTCGGAAACACAATTTGAACTTTCATTGCTATGCGGTCGACACAAAGCTGTACATTTCGATGAAATATGGTGAAACCCCAAAATTGCCTATCATGGAAGCCTGTGTTTCAGACATAAGGAACTGGATGGCGGCAAATGTTTTACTTTTAAACTCGGACAAAACAGAGATGCTAGTTCTAGGTCCCAAGAAACAAAGAAATCTTCTGTTGGATCTGACAATTAATCTTGTACAGTCGTAAAAAAAACTGTGAAGGACCTCGGCGTTACTCTGGACCCTGATCTCTCTTTTGACGAACATATCAAGAATATTTGCCAACATCCAGTTCCTTATGACAGCTTTTTTTCATCTTCGTAAAATTGCAAAAATCTGAAACATTTTGTCCAAGAATGATGCAGAAAAGCTAATCCATGCTTTTGTCACTTCTAGATTAGACTACTCTAATGCTCTACTCGCCGGCTACCCGGATAAAGCACTAAATAAACTTCAGTTAGTGCTAAACATGGCTGCTAGAATCTTGACTAGAACCAAAATATTTGATCATATTACTCCAGTGCTAGCCTCTCTGCACTGGCTTCCTGTTAAGGCTAGGGCTGATTTCAAGGTTTTACTGCTAACCTACAAAGCATTACATGGGCTTGCTCCTACCTATCTCTCTGATTTGTTCCTGCCGTACATACCTACACGTACGCTACGGTCACAAGACGCAGGCCTCCTTATTGTCCCTAGAATTTCTAAGCAAACAGCTGGAGGCAGGGCTTTCTCCTATAGAGCTCAATTTTTATGGAATGGTCTGCCTATCCATGTGAGAGACGCAGACTCGGTCTCGACCTTTAAGTCTTTACTGAAGACTCATCTCTTCAGTAGGTCCTATGCTTGAGTGTAGCCTTGCCCAGGGGTGCGAAGGTGAATGGAAAGGCACTGGAGCGACAAACCGCCCTTGCTATCTCTGCCTGGCCAGTTCCTGTCTCAGGGTAGTATGTTGGTGGTCTGTTGATATCCCTCTGGTGGTGTGGGAGCTGTGTTTTGGCAAAGTGGGTGGGGTTATATCCTGCCTGGCCCTGTCCGGGGATATCGTCGGACGGGGCCACAGTGTCTCCCGACCCCCCCTGCCTCAGCCTCCAGTATCTATGCTGCAATAGTCTATGTACCGGGGGTTAGGGTCAGTCTGTTACAGTGAGGGAAAAAAGTATTTGATCCCCTGCTGCTTTTGTACGTTTGCCCACTGACAAAGACATAATCAGTCTATCATTTTAATGTTAGGTTTATTTGAACAGTGAGAGACAGAATAACAACAACAGAATCCAGAAAAACATCAAAAATGTTATAAATTGATTTGCATTTTAATGAGGGAAATAAGTATTTGACCCCTCTGCAAAACATGACTTAGTACTTGGTGGCAAAACCCTTGTTGGCAATCACAGAGGTCAGACGTTTCTTGTAGTTGGCCACCAGGATTGCACACATCTCAGGAGGGATTTTGTCCCACTCCTCTTTGCAGCTCTTCTCCAAGTCATTAAGGTTTCGAGCCTGACGTTTGGCAACTCGAACCTTCAGCTCCCTCCACAGATTTTCTATGGGATTAAGGTCTGGAGACTGGCTAGGCCACTCCAGGACCTTAATGTGCTTCTTCTTGAGCCACTCCTTTGTTGCCTTGGCCTTGTGTTTTGGGTCATTGTCATTGTGGAATACCCATCCACAACCCATTTTCAATGTCCTGGCTGAGGGAAGGAGGTTCTCACCCAAGATTTGACGGTACATGGCCCCGTCCATCGTCGCTTTGATGCGGTGAAGTTGTCCTGTCCCCTTAGCAGAAAAACACCCCCAAAGCATAATTTTTCCACCTCCATGTTTGACGGTGGGGATGGTGTTCTTGGGGTCATAGGCAGCATTCCTCCTCCTCCAAACACGGAGAGTTGAGTTGATGCCAAAGAGCTCGATTTTGGTCTCATCTGACCAAAACACTTTCACCCAGTTCTCCTCTGAATCATTCAGATGTTCATTGGCAAACTTCAGATGGGACTTGCTTTCTTGAGCAGGGGGACCTTGCGGGCGCTGCAGGATTTCAGTCCTTCACGGCGTAGTGTGTTACCAATTGTTTTCTTGGTGACTATGGTCCCAGCTGTCTTGAGATCATTGACAAGATCCTCCCGTGTAGTTCTGGGCTGATTCCTCACCGTTCTCATGATCATTGCAATTCCACGAGTTGAGATCTTGCATGGAGCCCCAGGCCGAGGGAGATTGACAGTTCTTTTGTGTTTCTTCCATTTGCGAATAATCGCACCAACTGTTGTCACCTTCTCACCAAGCTGCTTGGCGATGGTCTTGTAGCCCATTCCAGCCTTGTGTAGGTCTACAATCGTTTCCCTGACATCCTTGAAGAGCTCTTTGGTCTTGGCCATGGTGGAGAGTTTGGAATCTGATTGATTGATTGCTTCTGTGGACAGGTGTCTTTTATACAGGTAACAAGCTGAGATTAGGAGCACTCCATTTAAGAGTGTGCTCCTAATCTCAGCTCGTTACCTGTATAAAAGACACCTTGGAGCCAGAAATATTTCTGATTGAGAGGGGGTCAAATACTTATTTCCCTCATTAAAATGCAAATCAATTTATAACATTTTTGACATGCGTTTTTCTGGATTTTGTTGTTGTTATTCTGTCTCTCGCTGTTCAAATAAACCTACCATTAAAATTATAGACTGATCATTTCTTTGTCAGTGGGCAAACGTACAAAATCAGCAGGGGATCAAATACTTTTTTCCCTCACTGTATATCTGGTGTTATTCTCCTGTGTGAATTTAAGTATGCTCCCTCTAATTCTCTCCCTCTCCCTCTCTCCCTCAGCTCCCAGAGGACCTGAGCCCTAGGACCATGCCTCAGGACTACCTGGCCTGATAACTCCTTGCTGTCCCCAGTCCACCTGGTCGTGCTGCTGCTCCAGTTTCAACTCTTCTGCCTGCGGCTATGGAACCCTGACCTTTCACCGGACGTGCTACCTTGTCCCAGACCTGCTGTTTTCAACTCTCTCGCTCTACCGCACCTGCTATTTCAACCTCTAAATGTCCGGCTATGAAAAGCCAAGTGACATTTACTCCTGATGTAATGACCTGTTGCAACCTCTACAACCACTGTGATTATTATTTCACCCTGCTGGTTATCTATGAACGTTTGAACATCTTGGAGAAAAATCGGGCCTTGATGGCCACGTACTGTTATAATCTCCACCCGGCACAGCCAGAAGGGGACTGGCCAACCTTCAGAGCCTGGTTGCTCTCTAGGTTTCTACATCTGCATTGCTTGCTGTTTGGGGTTTTAGGCTGGGTTTCTGTATAAGCACTTTGTGACATCTGCTGATGTAAAAAGGGCTTTATGAATACATTTGATTGCTTTCGACCATGATAGTTTGTTGGTGATGTGGACACCAAGGAACTTGAAGCTCTCAACCTGCTCCACTACAGCCCCATCGATGAGAATGGGGGCGTGCTCGGTCCTCCTTTTCCTGTAGTTCACAATCATCTCCTTTGTCTTGATCACATTGAGGGAGAAATTGTTATCCTGGCACCACACGGCCAGGCCGCTGACCTCCTCCCTATAGGCTTTCTCATTGTTGTCGGTAATCAGGCCTACCACTGTTGTGTCGTCGGCAAACTTAATGATGGTGTTGGAGTCGTGCCTGGCCATCCAGTCATGGGTGAACAGGGAGTACAGGAGGGGACTGAGCACGTTAGAGTCCCTCTCCTTGAAAGCGGCAGCTCTACCCTTTAGCTCAGTGTGGATGTTGCCTGTAATCCATGGCTTCTGGTTGGGGTATGTACGTATGGTCACTGTGGGGACGATGTTATCGATGCGCTTATTGATGAAGCCAGTGACTGATGTGGTGTACTCCTCAATGCCATCGGAAGAATCCCGGAACATATTCCAGTCTGTGCTCGCAAAACAGTCCTGTAGCTTAGCATCTGCATCATCTGACCACTTCTTTATTGACCGAGTCACTGGTGCTTCCTGCTTTAGTTTTTGCTTGTAAGCTGGAATCAGGAGGATAGCATTATGGTCAGATTTGCCAAATGGAGGGCGAGGGAGAGCTTTCTACGCATCTCTATGTGTGGAGTAAAGGTGGTCTAGAGTTTTTTTTCTATGGTTGCACATTTAACATGCTGGTAGAAATGAGGTAAAATGGATTTAAGTTTCCCTGCATTAAATTCCCTGGCCACTAGGAGCGCCGCCTCTGGAAGAGCATTTTCCTATTTGCTTATGGCCTTATACAGCTCATTGAGTGCGGTCTTAGTGCCAGCATCGGTTTGTGGTGGTAAATAGACAGCTACGAAAAATATAGATGAAAACTCTCTTGGTAAATAGTGTTGTCTACAGCTCATCATGAGATACTCTACCTCAGGCGAGCAAAACCTTGAGACTTCCTTAATATTAGATTTTGTGCACCAGCTGTTGTTTACAAATATACACAGACCGCCACCCCTTGTCTTACTGGAGGCAGCTGTTCTATCTTTCCAATGCAGCGTAAACCCCGCCAGCTGTATGTTATCCATGTCGCCGTTCAGCCCGGACTCGGTGAAACATAAGATTTTACAGTTTTTAATGTCCCGTTGGTAGGATATTTGTGATCGTAGCTCATCTATTTTGTTATCCAACGATTATACGTTGGCTAATAGGACTGATGGTAGAGGCAGATTACCCACTCGCCGCCTGATCCTTACAAGGCACGCCGACCTACGTCCCCGATATCTATGTCTCTTTGTCCTGCGAGTGACGGGGATTTGGGCCTTGTCGGGTGTCTGAAGTAAATCCTTTGTGCCCGACTCGTTAAAGAAAATATCTTCATCCAGTACGAGGTGAGTAATCGCTGTCCTGATATCCAGAAGCTCTTTTCGGTCATAAGAGACGGTGGCAGAAACATTATGTACAAAATAAGTTACAAATAACGCGAAAAAAACACAAACAATTGCACAATTGGTTAGGAGCCCGTAAACGGCAGCCATCTCCTCCGGAGCCGCCATTAACAAGACAAATGGCGAGCAGCACCTCGCTTTAGTGTTCTGAATGAAATAGTAGGGTCTGTTCATAGATAGTCCTCCCAGAGGAGCCTTATCGGATGATTCACCTGTGACTGTGAGAGATGAGAGATGAGGTGCAGAACGCTCAAGCCCCACATGTTTTGATCTAACTGAATCAGTCACGATGTAATGGATAATTTATTGATGATCTTCAAAATGGGGATTTTCACTGTTTTGGTCTGCACAGTTTTTAAGAACATGGTTATTTTGATGGCTCCACAACAACAGGCTACAAAAAAACGTATCGGTCTCTGTGTTCGCTTAACAAAAACGCCATTATGTGGAATGTAGGATGTTCTCTTGGCTTTGTAATTTCCTTCATTGTTCATATTCCAAGATGATATAATGTATCTGTGTGTGCAAACACTTCCACCCACTGTACTTAACAAAAATCAACTGTAACTATTATAAATAATTCCATTGCTGCCTCCTTTCTTTGGTTTCTTAACCTGTTGTGTAAGGAACGAGAAAGATACAGTAGAACCCAGACAATGTTCTTCCATCAGATTAGCGACTAGAAATAGTTTAAGAAAGATGGTAAGAGAACACCCCCGTATAGTTTATGGTAACATCCATGAAGAAAACAAAAACACTCCATTTATTTTAAGTAGGAAACCAAATGCTCATGTTTGGAAGAAGAGCCAGGGGATCATTCCCCCATCTCCTCTGTGTGACCAACCTGGTCTAAAAGCATTTTGTATTATTCTGTACGTAAATCCAAGACTCTCCATTTAGAATGATATGTTACGTTTGGTATGGTTACATAAGACAGATGGTTACTTAAAGCAAAAACAAAAGGAGGGTTGGTTGGTGTGTATGGGTGGGTGTATAAAGCGAACATCTAGCAACCCAAAGGTTGCGAGTTCGAATCTCATCATGGGCAATTTTAGCAAATTAGCAACTACTTACTACTTTTTAGCTACTTTGCAACTGTTAGCTAACCCTTCCCCTAACCCTAACGCAAACTCCTTTAGCTCCCTTCGCCTAACCCTAACCTTAACCCTTTTAGCTTACCTTTCCCCTAACCCTAATCTTAAAACTTAACCCTAACCCCTAACCTAGCTAACATTAGCCACTTAGCCATCTAGCTAGAATTCGTAACATATCATACATTTGGCAAATTCATAACATATCGTACATTTAGCAAATTCTTAACATATTATACGAAATGGGTGATGGACATCCACAAACTAGTACATACCATACGAAACGTAACATATCATACTAAATGGAGTGTCTAGGATTTACGTACAGAATAATAAGAAATGCTTTGAGACCAGGTTGGTGTGACTGGGAGGAAGAGCCGGGGGATCATTCTCTCAATCTCCTCTGTGTGACTGGGAGAAAGAGCCAAGGGATCATTACCCCATCTCCTCTGTGTGACTGGGAAGGCCTTTGGAAGACTGGGGAGATGTTACGTTTTTGACAGCCAGGGCAGCTCTATGAGCCAAATGGAGGAGGAAGCAGCACTTAATGTAGAGGCATAAATTACATGAGCTGATTATGCCTTGAAGGTGAGACAGAGTGTGGAACAAAGTGAGGGAGAGAGGGGGTAAGGATGAGTGGAGGAGTCTTAGACACAACGGGGTAAACAGGCTTAATTTCTACACCCAACTGTGAACAACTTCTCTTTCTAGAGCTGAATAGGAGGATGTTCCTCTTGAGCGGTAGTACTGTAGTAGCACAGCCTTGCCCTAGTTGTCATGCAATGTGGGTGAAGAGGAGGGCATACATACTTACAGTATGAGTGTAGTTTGTATGGCTATATAACCGGTGTCAGTGTGCCAGCTTGGAATATAGCGCTGCCTCCCTGAACTAGCCTCTGAATGGGCTCGAACCAGGATCCTCTACCTCGTACTGTAACAGGGACATCAAGAAATCTGAGAATGGAATTCCAAATACAAGTGTATTTAATTAATGGATTCAGATACAAGGCATAAAGCTTAAGTTACAAATCATTAACAAGCATTACTCTAAGCATGGTCAGAGAGAGAGAGAGAGAGAGAGAGAGAGAGAGAGAGAGAGAGAGAGAGAGAGAGAGAGAGAGAGAGAGAGAGAGAGAGAGAGAGAGAGAGAGAGAGAGAGAGAGAGAGAGAGAGAGAGAGAGAGAGAGAGAGAGAGAGAGAGAGAGAGAGAGAGAGAGAGACCATTGATTGTGCCATGGCTCATGGGAGAGGGAGAGAGAAAGAAAGAATGTAGGTATCTCACCACAGCAAGTCAGGAACATAAAGGCGGCCGCATGCGTCCCAGCCAAAACAGTTTGTGCATATATTATGATTACATTTTGTGATGTTTTTGTTCGTTTTGGAGTTCGGTTAGGGTTTTGTCGGCTGTTCGGTCACACACATTTTTTTCTCAGTTCGGAAGCCGAAGTCTATGCCCCTTCGCCCATGATTGGTCAACTGTAGGAGTGATGCGAGTTTCTGCTTCTTGTCGATTCAGCCCGAAACTCAATGTGGATTCAACATGGCGAACGACAACTTTGAGTATCGATTGACCAAGGAGGTACAAAAGTACCTTCCCCAGTACGATTCTAGCCATGCATTATTATAAAGCCCAGCATGTAAATGCCAATGAATGGAGGGAGATTGCGGAGACGCTGGGGTCCGACCCAACCACTTGTTTGAAAAAGTGGGGTAGGGTTTGCGATAAGTTCGTCAAGGCAAATAAAATAAATAAAAAACAAGGGCCACAGTGGAGATGCCGGTGGAAAAGCTACTCCAGAAATGTTGATGCTGGCTTGTTCGGCACGTGAAGCATGGGAAGACTGAAAGCAACATGCCGTCTTCACCAAAGGATGGGGTATGTTGTTGTATTTTCTATTGTAGTCGACGAAAAGAATAGCCATGTTTTGCTAACAATAGATAGCTAGCCTAGCAGCATGCTCGTGCAGTGAAAGCAAGCCAACCAACTAAACTAAAGATCTTTACAACTTTTGATCAAACATAATTTTGTCACAGAAAGAAAATCATAAGCTTCCCACATTGGTAACACCAAAGTCAAAGTTTGGCAGCAAGGTCCAGCTAGTCAAAATGTTGCAAACGTTTGAGCCGAGTTGAGTAGCAAGGCCTGGCCTACTCAACTCTGCTCAAACGTTTGCAACATTATGCAGTTTTGGTTAATTATATTTGATGTTCATTCATGTTTTGGATATGTGCAATAAATAGCTCTCTACTTTTTTATTTTCAAGGCACAAACACCAGTGAATGGAGACAGCACCTGGTTCACCGGCCCCAAGCACTACCTGTACCCCTAGTACTCACTATTGATCGGCCCCCTGCCCAACTCCCGCACTGAGTTGCAGTGCAGAATTAGAAACAATCTCCATGCAGGATCTGGGAAGCTCTAACCTGGGCCCACCTCCAAGACCTACTCCGCTGGCTTGGTCCTCAGCGATGCCACAGAGCAGCCGCAGCAGTAGCATGGGTGTGAGGAGAAGGGACGAAAGAGCTGCAGACTCAGCCCTTGACACATCACTCGCAAAGGCATTGCAAATGATTGAAGACAGATCTCAAGATCTGGAGAACGTCATGCACCGAGCCACCAGCTTGTCCCAGAGGTAAATAAATACAAATAATTTTAGACTCTCCTCCTTTACTCTGATCTCCTTTCCTCTCTTCTGTTGTCCTTTTTCCTCCTCACCATGATGATGTCCAGACACTCCTAATGTCCCCCCTCTCCTCACCATGATGATGTCCAGACACTCCTAATGTCCCCCCTCTCCTCACCATGATGATGTCCAGACACTCCTAATGTCCCCCCTCTCCTCACCATGATGATGTCCAGACACTCCTAATGTCCCCCCTCTCCTCACCATGATGATGTCCAGACACTCCTAATGTCCTCCCTCTTCTCCTCTCCACAGGGTCCTGGCACCTATAGCTGATTTCATGGATGAACTCTCACCAAAACTCTGTGAGGAATTCGATCACCATCTGCATGAGTTTGTGCATGACGAACATGGACCAAACGACTGGGACCACAGTGAAATTAACAACTTGTTCTGTTCACATTTACATTTGAGTCATTTAGCAGACGCTCTTATCCAGAGCGACTTACAGTTAGTGAGCGCATACATTTTTATACTGTGGGAAACGAACCCACAACCCTGGTGTTGCCAAGCGCCCTGCTCTACCACCTGAGCTACAGGGGACTGATGTTCAGACATGTCAGAAGTTAGACACTAGACACACTTTTGCTATTTACGTCTGTTCAAAATACACTTTTTTACTATTGTTCCGAAATATTTATATTGCTCATAAATATCGACACTCTTGACACTTTATATTTGACCCTTTTGTTGTTTACATGTCTGTTCATAGTAGACATTGTTGTACTATTGTTCAGAAATATTTGTAACTACACTGACATTTTATTCCATAGACACTTGTTTACATGTCTGTTTTCAGAGAAAGAACAATTAATCTAAGACCCTTTTATAAGCGTTAACATTTTAGTCATTTAGCAGACGCTCTAATCCAGAGCGATTTACAGTAGTGAATGCAAAAATCCTCATTCCTGCTGGTCCCCCGTGGGTATCAAACCCACAACCCTGGCATTGCAAGGGCCATGCTCTACCAACTGAACCACACATTTGACTTGTTTGGATTCAAAATCTGAGTTGTTGACCAATGGTATTACTGTAAAGTTACCCTCCAATCAGATATCAGACCTACAGTACATGAAATCACAACAGAAGTGCTTCTCAGAGGTGAGACAATGGGGGTTTGGAGAGATATTGAGGAATTCTTAAGACAACACAAAGGATCCTTGCAGACAGTTGATAAGAAGAGTACTTCGGGGGATGGGCTGCACTACACCATCGGTTCCATTTCAAGCAAGCTGTGGAGCAGTGCTAATTTTGGCCACTATTTTAGATTTAGTTGTAGTCTTTTAGTCTTACTCACATTTTAGTAATTTTATCCTTCGTTAGTTTTAGTTATTATCAGTTGACTAAAACTCTGGAAAATGTTTGTCTAGTTTCAGTCACAGTCATTTTAGTCACATAATAGTCAGTTAATTTTTTTCTATTCAATAATGAGTATTCAGGCTACCTCTATCTTACATCATGTGCACATTCAGATAGCCTTGTCCAACGAGGCCTACTATCCCTCCTATACCTCGCAACATTGATATTGTGGCAGATTGTAGCCAATGCCAGCCATAATTAACCACATAGGCTGTAAAGCCTTGGCTACAGGTTAAACAATTTACAGTTTTGATTTTCTCCCCATCATAAGGAGGTAAATAACAGTGGTTTCCTTGCAAAGGGGAGAATTTGAGCTTTATAAAAATGCCAGAAGTATTACTGTACTCCTAATATTTAACAGATAGAATGCATTTTTCCCATAGGAAAAAAACTACCGCAACTTGCATTTGAGGCCTGCAGGCGCGAGAGCGGCAACACAGATGAATGAATTACAGCGCACATGGGAAAATAGAGCGTCTGATGTGATCAAAGCAAAAATAGCCTACATGAAAGTAAGAGATAAAGTAAACATAGTTTCTAGTTGAGGTTAGTTACAAGTCAAGTGTCCTGGCTTCTCATCAGTGAAAGAAATTGACGAGTGACTGAAGTGACCACCTGGGAGCTGTGTGGGAGACCCAGGCAGATCAGCTCAATCAGACCATGCAACTGAAAGATGTCAAATATGCCAATGAGAGGATTGCATGCTTAGTATCGGACAACAGAGGAAAAGGAGCTTCGTGTCAAATTCAAATGTCCATCACGTGGAATTCTCGCCTTGTCACATTTTCGTAGACTAAAATGAAAAGTAATTTGCAATAGTTCTCGTTTTTCTCCAGGGCATCTCGTCTCGTTATATTCATAGTTTTAGTCAGGAATAATAGGTCGTTGCTGTCGTAGTTATTGTTGACAAGATGAAGACTTCTGTGGAGTGAGGTTACGGTACGTTCTGAACTCCTTTACAGATATAGAATGGATTGTGGCCCTGAGCAAATGCCCTGTATCCGGCTTATTTATGTGTAATCCATTATTTTTAACATGTATGTTTTAGTTTACAATGCTTGATAATAAGTATTCAAGATAAAATGTTATCAAAATTCTAATCTAGTTATATCTTGATTCAAGGTACTTGTTTAGAAACTTGGACAAAATCCTAATTACCATCTAAGCAGTCGCTGTTGTCATACATCAATCTAGGTAAACATGGATTAGGTTGCCTAATATGCCTTATATACTGTACAGTATATAAATGTTAAATTACTGCCCTTTCTGTTGCTGTCTGTACCACCCGTGGCAACGCTCTGTTCTGGGCTTGACATGATCCAAGCACCAACAGGGGACGTATAGAAAGGTCCATAAAGCAATCCGTCATCCGCATTCATGCCAAATAATACTCGCCAAGAATGAATTACCAACAAATCCGCCATATCATCATCTGACTGCCAATGACATGCCTAAACGGTGCCCCAGAGGCATGTTTCTAAGACGTGTACATCTCCTAATAACTAACAGTGTGGCTATGCCTCCCACGTTATGCCACATAAAACATGAATTTACACACCAGGAAATTCACAGCTAACAGTCAACACAACATGAACTGTCACGGAGTGAATTTAGTCAGATTCCAAAGGTAAATAAACATACAATAAACATCAGACAATCCAATACTATACATCAGGGATGGAACCAAAATTATTTCCCAATCGTTTAGTCCTGAACAGAACCATCATTTTGTTTTGTTCTGTTCCACTGTTCCGACCAGCAAAATGAAGTTCTGAACCAGTTCAAACCTAAAAAAAGTACCGGTTTACAGTGCCTTCGAAATGTATTCAGACCCCTTGACTTTTTCCACATTTTGTTAGGTTACAGCCTTATTCTAAAATTGATTAAATTATAATTTTTCCTCATCAATACCCCATAATGACAGAGCAAAAACAGGTTTGCTTATTTATATATATATTTTTAAACTGAAATATCACATTTACATAAGTATTCAGACCCTTTACTCAGTACTTTGTTGAAGCACTTTTGGCAGTGATTACAGCCTCGAGTCTTCTTGGGTATGAGGCTACAAGCTTGGCACACCTGTATTTGGGGAGTTTCTCCCATTCTTCTCTGAAGATCCTCTCAAGCTCTGTCAGGTTGGATGGTGAGTGTTGCTGCACAGCTATTTTCAGGTCTCTCCAGAGATGTTCGATTGGGTTCAAGTCCGGGCTCTGGTGGGGCGACTCAAGGACATTCAGAGACTTGTCGCGAAGCCACTCCTGCGTTGTCTTGGCTGTGTGCTTAGAGTTGTTGTCCTGCCACTGAAAAACATCCCCACAGCATGATGCTGCCACCACCGTGCTTCACGGTAGGGATGGTGCCAGGTTTCCTCCAGACGTGATGCTTGGCATTCAGGCCAAAGAGTTCAATCTTGGTTTCATCAGACCAGAGAATCTTCTTTCTCATGATCTGAGAGTCTTTAGGTGCCTTTTGGCAAACTGCAAGCGGGCAGTCATGTGCCTTTTACTGAGGAGTGGCTTCCGCCTGGCCACTCTACCGTAAAAGCATGATTGGTGGAGTGCTGCAGAGATGGTTGTCCTTCTGGAAGGTTCTTCCATCTCCACAGAGGAACTCTAGCTTGACATTTAGCTTGACATTAAATTACTTCACCAATCATGCAGTGCGGATGGAGCAGCTTGCTATGGAGCGGGCAAGCTATAGCTCAGTGAATTGTTTACATGCATGATGGAAAGACTTGGGCATGAGATGCAACTGTGTCACGTCTCCGTGGCAGAGGGACTGCGCCGGAGACGGCTGGGGCTGTCCCCTATTGTGGGCAGGAGGGGCACCGGCTCCAGCGGTGTCCGGTGTATCCCAACCCGAAGTCCACTAGGGCAGAGTGAAGGTCCAGTGATCATCTGTCTCCCAAGGTAGGCGTGAGTATTCCTTCATCATCGTTCATCATTGTTTTCCGCCAAACCCTTCCTGGTTTCTATTTTACTGCCTGGCTGGCCCTCATGTGTTGTCTCCACAACTCTAGTGGACTCCGGCGCCGCAGGGAATTTCATCAACCAGTCTCTCGTCTCCTCCCTGAACATCACCACGTACCCACTCTCCTCTCCTTTTCCGGTCCGAGCCCTGGATAAACAACCATTGGGGTCTGGCACCATCACGCACATCACAGCACCACTCACCCTCACCGTGGGACCCATGCACCAAGAAAGCCTTCCCTTCCTCATCATCACTTCCCCTGTACACAAAATGATCCTCGGCCTCCTGTGGCTCCAACGTCATGACCCCACCATCTCCTGGTCGAGGATGGTAATCACCGCCTGGGCACCCCGATGTCGGAAGACATCTACTTTCCCTTACCTTGTGGTTCCATGTCGGTTGAGAGTCCTTTGAGTGCCCTCCAGCACATCAGTCCGTCCCCCCATATCATCGGACCCATTTTTGGAACGTAGATGTGGACATCCGCCAGGCTCTGGAGAGGGAACCCGCGCCTGCTACCTGTCCTCCTGATCGCATCTACATCCCCACGGAGGTGAGGGGTCGGCTGTTGACCTGGGCGCACACATCCCTCGCCGCTGGACACCCAGGTATCACCCGCACTAGTCAATCCATCTCCGCTAAGTACTGTTATGTTAATTCATGCTGCATCTGTGCCAAAACAAAATCTCCCGGCACGCTCCAACAGGGAATCTCCACCCCCTTCTCGTGCCTCAGCGGCCTTGGTCCCATCTGTGGACAGATTTTCTAAATCCTGCTGTTTTCTCCCTCTCTCTGGTCTTCCTACCGCCCTCCAGGTTGCTGAGGCACTGTTCCAGCAGGTCTTCCGACACTATGGCCTTCCGGAGTACATCGTCTCCGACCGTGGCCTACAATCCACATCACAGGTGTGGAGAGGCTTCATGGAGAAGCTGGGGGTCACGGTCAGTCTCAATTCCTGGTACCGGCCTCAGTTTAAAGGGCAGGTGGAGAGGATGAACCAGGAGCTGGAGAGGTTCCTGAGGAGTCACTGCCAGGACAGGCAGGGGGAGTGGGGCCGATTCCTTCCCTGGGCAGAGTATGCCCAGAATTCATTATGTCACTCCTCCACCGGACTGACTCCCTTTAAGGCCTGGCTCCATGGACCCCAAGCCAGACCAAAGCTCCTGCGGTGGATGAGTGGTTCAGGTGCGCAGAAGAGGTCTAGAACAATGCCCACGTGAGGCTCCAGCGCGCCATCCTGGTGATCGCGTCTGGCTCTCCACCAGGAACCTCCCACCACCTTCTCTGTAAGAAGCTGAGTCCCCAGGTTGTGGGGACATTCAAGGTCCTTCGGATTGTCAATGAGGTGACATATAGATTACAGCTCCCCACTAACTACTGGATCTCAACCTGCTCAGGCCGGTGGTTCCTGGTCCCCTGGCTGAGGCTGTCCCCCACGACACCCCTCCACCTCCCCTGGACATCAAGGTAAGCCCTGCCTATGCCGCCAGATCCCTCCTGGTCTCCCGACGTCGTGGGGGTCGGGTCCAGAGGAGCGGTGTTGGGTTCCGGTGGACAACATTCTAGATCCCAACATTATCAGAGATTTCCACCTTCGCCGTCCGGACCGGCACGCTCCTTTCCCTCGGGGCCGTTGCCTTGGCGAGCATCGTCATGTGGCTGAAGCCGCACGTCTACTCCCGCTCCCCCACTCCGGTGCTCAACGTCGCCGGTTTACTAACCACCGGTCCTGGCAACCCATGATTACACACACCTGGCAACCATCATTACACACACCTGGCAACCATCATTACACACACCTGGCAACCATCATTACACACACCTGCGCCCCATCATCAGTGACACCTGGACTTCATTACTACCTTGATTACTTACCATTTATCTAGCACTCTGTTTTGTCAGTCATCAGGTAGTATTGTTTATGTTTCCATGTTAGACACACTCTTGTTTTGTATTCGTTCCATGTTCGTTATCATTAAACTCACACTGCACTTGTTTCCTGACTCCCTGTGTCTACGTTACAAACTGACATTTTGCGGGTGGGTAGAGAGCGAGAGAGTATGGAGGAGGCTTGGCTTGAAGCGCTGGACATCTTGTGATGACATGCATTATCTGAATTAGACCCACATAATTATATCTATGGAGGAGCGGCTTCTATAGAGGAACTTTGAATGTCTTTGAACTTCAGAGTTAGCTTAACATTGGACCATAGAAGCTAGCTAGCTAACAAGCTTGTGTGTGCAGAGCGGCACCAGAATTAAAAACACATCTTACCATTTTGTAGTTAATAATTCCAGTGTGAAATGTGATAACTATGGTATCCCTAGAGAAAAGGTTAATCCATTCTTCTCTAGTTAAAAATCACTCTCCCTATCTTCTGAATCACGCTTGTAACGTCAGTAGGCTACAGCTATGCTTCAGAGGGGGAGGGACAGGTAGCCTACACGTACACACACTGGCAAAGATTTTCAGCTGGCAGGCAGACGCTGAAATACTTTTCTGATTGACAGAGGGAGGGCTTTGCATAGGTGCCTTGTTGCGTTTTCTGTGGGACTGGAAAAAAATGCCCGGAACGTAAAATAACTATATTAACGGGTTCCCATGCTTTTAAAAATAACGGTTCTGTTCCAGAACAGTATAGATCACTTTCGTTCCTGGTTCTGATTCTGTTCATTGAAATGTTTTGTTATTTTTCAGTTCTGTTCCCTGAACCGGTTCCAACCCCATACATACCCCATACATATGTAGCCAGTGGTGCCTAGTGGCTGGTATGAAATAAGAGGAGGTGAGCAATGTGCAGAATCTTTCAGGTGAGAGTTTTGGTTCCGCCCCAGAGGACAGGGAACGGTGCACATCCCTGTTCATGCCATTGGCTGTGTTGATCAAACTCTGTCAAACTTTTGGTAAGCTAGCTTCTGTGTCTTTCTCTGTGAATGTTTTACCGCTTACTCGCGTAAACGACAGCCATGTAAAACAATGATTTGTATTTCAGTGGATTGGGAGAGGCGTTCAATTCTGTCTGAGACTCGGCATTGATGCCGTATGATGGTTGTGTAGGCCGGGAAGAGTATGGCTTATCAACTGTAAAAACACTTTTAACATTGTAAATGGATTCAAATCTGTTTGATAATGTGTGTATTTTAATAAAGTATTAAAATGTTGATATTATTATTGTGTTAAGGGACCAGGGTTATAATTATGCTGGTGTTTTTCTGATAATTCTGGAGAAGCCTCTCGCTGCTCTTACTGTAGCTTTAGTTTGTGTCCCTTACGTTAGGCAGATAGGGTATGGCTAATGTATCTAGTCCGCCCTAGCACCTGAGCTGGTACACAGGCAAAATATTTGGGGTTGCCTTTTTCTTAGTTATATGTTTGTTTGTATTATTTTGTTTTATTTTGTTCCACTTCCCCCAGACAGACCTCCAAGGCACTGTTCCAGCAGCAGCCAGTCTTATGAATTCACGTGTGTACTTTCACATGCTGATTACCACGAGTGTTATCATCTTTCAGAGAGTGTTCAATTACGAGTGCACTATCTTACAACGAGTGTGAATATACTTTAAAGTGTGCATGTTTTCTCCTAGAAGTGCTTTACATGCCAGGCTTATGTCCTGTGTTCTTATACATATTGTGGTCCTGGTGCTGATTGTGTGTGCTCCAGTCCTCGCTGGTGGGTGGATTGGGGGATACTGGTGACTCTTCTGTATTGTAGTTTATTGCTCTTGTTGTAATAAACCCTGGCACTTTTGTTAAATCTGTTTATATCCGTTATTTAACAGACCTGTGTTTAACTTGTTCCGAGGCCCTCCCCTCGAGTAAAAAAAGGTGGCGTTATACAGTTCACATTTGGTGTTGTCGGCAGGATGAGTATAATGTGCCAGGGTGAATTAAGTAGGAGCAATAATACTGTGGGAAGTGGTTGACTTTTATTTTTATTAATTTTTTCTAATTTAGTAATTGGGCAGTAAGAGCAGCAGTGGGCCACCGTAACTGCAGCTGACGGGGATCCAGTGTCTTGTCTATTGTCTTCTGCCCAAGTCTCTTCAGGGAAGGACCATGGAGCCTACCAGAGGGGAAATGGAGGACGGCATACCGGACATAAAACAACAGCTGCAGAGACTGCCACCAGCATCCGATCTGGGTCTGCTAGCAGTGTTGGGTCCGCTGCAGTTGGGACTGTGAGGAAGGAGGTTGTGTACATCCAACAGGATTATTAGGTACTGAAGTTTTCAGGCAAACTGGACAGAGCAGACTCCCTAACGATAGAGGAATGGATTGAAATGATAGAGTGTCAGATGCATATAAAACCGACTGAGAAAGAGAAGGCCAATTGGGTGTAAAATCATTTGGAAGTTGCAGCTCGTACTGAGATCAAATGTCTGCCCTTATGGGAGAGGGAGTGTGTTGCTGGGATGTTCAAAGTTTTGAGGGAGGTGTATGGTTGTTTACATTCACACATTTCTCTGCAGCACAGTTTTTTTAATCGTAAGCAACAAGAAGGAGAGTCCCTCCTGGATTATTCTCATGCCTTGATGGCACTAATGGATCCGATTGTAAAAACTGATGGGCAAGCTAGTGCTAAATCTCAGAAAGACCTTTGTTATCAAATTTGGGATGGTATCCGTGACCAGACCCTAGGTGAAAGGTTGAGGGACAAAGTGAGCTCAAATCCCAAATGGACAATTTGTGACGTGAGGAAAGAAGCTGCCCAGTCGTTAGCACAGTGTGAAGGCCAGTCATTTAAACCCAAGTATAGCTAGTCCTCTCCCGTGTCCAGTGAGGTTCAAGCCCAGGCCTCTTGTGAGGCTACAGGTGCAAACCAGTCAAAATAGTCAGAGCTTAAATCAGCATAGCCAGTTAGAGCTGGTGTCCTTAAAAGGAGTCCAGATGATAAACCTATTTGTTTCAGGTGTGACCAGGTACGACACATAGCGCGCTACTGCTAAGTTTCAATACGCCCCAAAAGGGACCAGCTAGAGAAGAAGGAAGAGGTGGTCCGGACGGGACCCCTGCCGTTGGCACGTCCGGAAAACTAGAGCCCCCCCAGTGTGCACACTGGGGGGCACACTGGGGGTAACGTGTCCAAACTTGGGCTCTGATTCAGGTAACGTGTCCAAACTTGTGGGTAGTAATATAAGTTACAATGGGGTGAGTTGTACTGCAGTCACTACTGGATACAGGGTCTATAGTCACTGCCATTGCCTAAAGTTGCTTCAATTAAAACTTTGCCCACCTTCAAAATGGCCTCCTTCAGGAGTGTGGATGGCTGGGTCTCAAGGCAGCAAATGGTTTAGAGATCCCATATCTTAGTTACCGAATCGAATTAGACATGACCATCTATGGGAAGTGCATGCCGCACAGAGGTGTTCTGGTAGTTCAAGACCCTGCTGACCAGCCCATGAAGAGCATTGAAGCCCCCGGGTAGAGTCGAGCCCTCAGACACTGCCAGATAGCAGAGGCAGTCGCTTTTTCATCCGAGCCCCACAAGGTCAGGGTACAGGGTAAAACCCCTTTCTGTGTTGCTGCTGGTGCATTGACATGTGTCCCGGTTACATGTCCCAAGGTTCTTTCACGGGAACAGATGGAGTTTTTAGTTGAGCCACTGGAACCAGAAGATGGTGTCCTCCCGGATCCGTTGTTGGTTTCCCCTTCTTTGGTGCTAGCGGAGATAGGACTAGCTTATGTTCCCATCACCAATGTTTGGTTGACCCCCTACAGGGTTATAGCTACTGTACAAATGGATCAAATAATCATTGAGAATGACCCTGAGTAGAGTTTCTTGTAGATAGCTCCCATGAGTATACAGGCTTTGTTTCTTCTCAGTTAGCCAGCCTCAGTGAAAGGCCGGTGTTTGACTTCCCTCCCTTTACATTTACATTACATTTTAGTCATTTAGCAGACGCTCTTATCCAGAGCGACTTACAGTTAGTGAATACATTTTTTTTTCCCTGCCAAGAATCGAAGAATCATTGGAAGCCCTCATCGGGGCTGAGTGGTTCTCAACTCTTGATTTGGCAAGTGTATATAGTCAGGTAGAGATGGCCGAAAAGAACAAGACCAAGACTGCCTTTTGTACACCGTTTGGCCTATTTGAATTCAATCGGACGCCGTTTGGATTATGCAATGCTTAAAGTACATTCCAGCGCCTCATGGAGCGCAAGTCCAGAGACTGTCGCTTTCAATCTGTTCTTTTGTATCTTGATGATGTGATTGTGTTCTCGTCCTCAGTGGGGCAACACCTGGAGAGGCTGGAGGAAGGGTTCTCCCGGTTGAACCAGCAAGGGCTGAAGATTGAACTGTCAAAATGTAATTTCTTTTCAGAAGTGGGTGAAGTACCTCTGTCATGTGGTCTCAGGGGAAGGTGTTGCCACTGACCCGGATAAAGTCGCAGCCCTGAGAGAATGGAGGGTTCCTACCAACCTGGCTGATCTCCTTTCTGGAGTTTTCCAGCTACTACCAAAGGTTCATAGCAGGTTTTGCCAAGATAGAAGCACCCCTCCATCAAGTGATGGCCCAGCTGACCCCCCCCCCAGACAAGAAGGGAAAGACCCCTAGGAAACCGCTGGCAGGGACATTGACAACAGAATGCGAGACATGTTTCCTCCAGCTCAGACTGTAAGGACAGACGCTGGGAGACGAGAAGCAAGTACAGGGAGTGAACATTTAATATATACACACATAAAACAAAACACGGACAGCGTCTGGACAGGGGAAACATAACGACATTAATGCAGACACTGGGATGAAACTGAGCAGTGACAGATGTAGGGGAGGCAATCAATGACGTGATGGAGTCCAGGTGAGTTCAATGAAGCGCTGATGCGTGTAACGATGGTGACAGGTGTGCATAATGATGGGCAGCCTGGCACCCCCGAGCACCAGGGAGGGGCAGCGGGAGCAGGCGTGACACAGACGAGCTATTCTAGAGTATGCTGACTTTCAGAAGCATTTTGTCTTAGAGATTGATGCTAGCCATGGCCTATTGCCTTTACTGGTAGAGGGCTCAAACCAAACTGACTGAGCGGAACATGGAGAATTACAGCTCCATGAAGCGTGAGTTCCTTGGCCTTAAGTGGGCATTACAGAAGAGTTCAGAGAGTACTCGCTATGGGCTCCTTGTACAGTATTCACTGATAATTACCTGTTGTGTCATCTGAACAAGGCAAAACTAGGTGCAATTGAGCAGCGATGGGTTTCCAGCTGGCCTCTTTTGACCTCACTCTTAAGTATCGCCCTGGATCTACGAACGGCAATGCTGATTCCCTGTCCTGCCAGTACGTGAAGCCAGGTGAACCAGAAGAGGAGGTGTTGAGTGAAGAGGACAAGCCATTGAGAAAGTGTTCAATGTGAAATTGCCTGTTGTTCGCAGGCAGACTTGACTGTTTTTCAGAAGCAGGATCCAGCCATTGGACCATTCCTGACATACTGGAGGGATGCCCGAGCTCCGTGGCCAATGGAGAGAGAGGAATTGAGTAGAGGTATGAAATAACTGGTTCGTCAGTGGGAGCAACTGGAAGAGAGGGAGTCTGTGTTGTACTGACAAATCTATGCCTCTGATGGAGGTAAGGAGGCTTATCAGCTCGTACTGCCACAGTGTCTCCAGCAGAATATCCTTTCCAGTCTTCATGACAATCATAGGCATCAAGGGGTGGAGCGCACACTGCTACTGGACAACTCTTTCTAAGGATGTGGAGAAATGGTGCAGAGAGTGTGAGAGGTGTGTTCTTGCTAAAGTGGTTCAGCCAAAGGACAAACTCTTTATGGGTAGCCTCCAGGCCTCCCTCCCCCATGAGGTCCTGGCTATAGATTTCACTGTGCTAGAGCCAGCCAGTAATGGACAAGAGAATGGTGTTAACAGATGTGTTTTCCAAGTACACGCAGGCAATCCCTACCAAGGATCAACGCGCAAGCACGGTGGCTGAGGTTCTGGTGAAGCACTGGTTCCATTTGTTCGGCCAGCCCAGTAGGATCCATTCGGACCAGGGACACAATTTTGAGAGCAACTTGATCCAGCAACTTTGCCAGCTCTACAAGATTAAGAAAAGTCGCACAAGCCCATACCGGCACTAGGGTACTCCCTACTGTCTGATGTTTGGGCGGAAGCCCCGTTTTGCTAGGTGTGGGCACAGAGGATTCTGGCGAGGGCAATGTGGAGGATTGGGTGCAGGAGCACAAGCAGTCCTTGGGGGAAGGATATGACCATGTGCAGCAGCAACTGACTGCAAGGAGGCAGCTCAGAGATCAGAGGTATCGCAGTCAGGTGACCGACTCGCCAATGCCGGAAGGAGAACTGGTGTACACCAGGACCGTGAACCAGCTGATGAGATGAACGAAGACACTATTGATTACTGTGGTGATCTGGAACCCACAGGAGTGCTGATTATTGAGTGCCATGATGAGGACAATGTGATCCCAGTAGAGCCGGAGCACGGAGCTCCTGAACTGGGAAGGGGGTCGTAGAGGCTGAAGAGGACGGTGTACTGCAGGGTTCTTCAATTCCGGTCCTGGAGGGCCGAAACACTTCTGTTTTTTATTTCTACCTGGTAGTTAATTGCACTCACCTGGTGTCCCAGGTCTGAATTAGCCCCTGATTAGAAGGAGAGGATGAAAAACAGAGGTGTTTCGGCCCTCCAGGACCGGAATTGAAGAACCCTGGTGTACTGTATCTGAGGTTTGACTTAAAGACTCTCCATTTGTAAACAGCAGGTCTTAACTGGACTGAAATCACCATAGTGACCAGCCTAGCGTTTCAAAACTCTTTATGGAAATATAATCTGCGTTGTTGCCACAACAAGCAATGTCCTATCATTTAGCTGGGTATTGCTTGGTTATTCACAGCTTGCGTGCTACTAGTGTAGTTATTGTCTTTGGGGCTTTCAACAAATTGCTGATTCAATGCTTAACATCACACACTCTTGTTGTTGTTGATCGTTTCACTTAAATTGTTGATTTCTGTGCAAAACAGTAGCATATCAAAGGTAAACCGACAACCACAACTGGATTGTCGTAGTAAATGACAATCTTTCATCTTAAGTTCTACCAGTTCAATTATATTTCAGCTGATAGGCTATCTATCATCTTACTTACCTTGTGATCATTTCACACCAGGAATAATGACTCAATACCGTTTTTGTTGCAAAAGCAATAGCTCGGCCCCGTTGAATGTGGCACAATTTGCTTATCAATCATCCATACTCAGATAATGACTGTGAAAGGTCAGGTTGTTTCAATAGCTCGCCTTAGTCAAGGGCATCTCTTCTCAATTAGTTCAGCTTTGTTTATTCCACTGACAGCCTATTCAGCTGGTAGCTATGCTCTTCAAACCACGTGGAAAGACCAACTTAACTAAAAGCAAACGCTTCAGAGCTTTCATCTCACACAACTCGTCGTGACTCACACATGAAGTAGAAAACTCCTTCTCTTTCATACACACACACACACTCACTCTCTCTCCTTCCTTCTCTCCCTCTCTCTGCATAACTCGCTGTCTCAGTTTTAATAACAGCCAATTCATTTTTCAAGTCAAATTCGCTTGTTCCCTTGCTCAGCCAAAGGAAGAGGGGAGACAGAATGAGCCGAGGGGAGACAGAATGAGCCGAGGGGAGACAGAATGAGACGAGGTGAGACAGAATGAACCGAGTGTAGACAGAATGAACCGAGGCGAGACAGAATGAGCCGAGGGGAGACAGAATGAGCCAAGGCGAGACAGAATGAGATGAGGTGAGACAGAATGAACCGAGTTTAGACAGAATGAGCCAAGGCGAGACAGAATGAGACGAGGTGAGAAAGAATGAACCAAGGCGAGACAGAATGAGTCGAGAGGAGACAGAATGAGCCGAGGCGAGACAGAATGAACCGAGGCGAGACAGAATGAGCCGAGGGGAGACCAAATGAGGCGAGAGGAGACAGAATGAGCCGAGGGGAGACAGAATGAACCGGGGGAGACAGAATGAAAGCACAGCATGAGTAATGAAATAATGACCAGCGAGGGCGCTGACAGGTGTTTGCTGAGCACGGGTGCAAAATCCATTAGAACCCTGTCAGAGGATGGCGCTGGGTAACAAAGGTGCTGTAATTACTCAGAGCCACGCAGACTGGAATCACATTTTTCACTTAGGCACCACTGCAACAAATGCAAAATGGCCTCCTCCGTGTGCTGTCTTGGTATCCCGGTAAAAGAGTTAGCAGCCTCTAGTTGAATGTATGGTTTGCTGGCACTGTATGTGTTTCTTTAGGGGGGGTTAAAGTCCATGTAGATTGATGATTGTCATAGCGGTGTTTATGAACCGTAATGGTAAGGTGCGACCACAAATAATCGTCATTGTGGAGCTAATGTCACCTCTACAGCAGCGGAATTCCCCAGAAGTGGGATTGAATCGATATTTAAATTGACTTGTCAGGGGACAGGCATATTGGTTGTATGTCAGAGGAGATAAACATGGTGTGAGGTTGCTGGTTGGTTTTGTTGATAGCATACAGTTACTGTCAGAAATCTCACTTTATTCAGTTTCAGATGGACATCTTTTTGCCAATCATCAATGGTAGATAATAAAGGAAAGAAAACGACTTATTACAATGTTAGAGTATTAATCCCAGTTTTTTCAATACCCCCCAGTTTTAGACAGTCTACTTATTACAATGTCAGAGTATTAATCCCATTACTTTTAGACAGTTTAATTGATCAAATTAAGAGAGATTATTAAGAGCTACTGATACCCAGCGAGACACTAATTGTTTTTCTCACAGCTATTGTTATTCTAAGCGTTTCCTTCTCAGAGATTTCCCTCGGGCCACCCCCCCACCAAAAAAAACAAAAAACAACAACAACATTTATAATCCTCCGCAACATAACATTAGTTACAACCTTAATTAAACATTCCCATGCAGGCACACCTAAACAGCCAAGGATTGTCATTCTCTGATTGTCGCTGGAGCATAGCACCAGGTTGTATATCTTCCCGAAACATCTGTTTGATATGTCAAAATGCTAAATAAAAGAACAGGGAAGCCAGGCATAGACAAGTATGATAAAGACGTTGTCTCGAGACAATGCACTATTTGTTCCGCTGTGATGGTGGTTCGAAAAGCCCCACTCACACCTGCGCTGCATAGCTTGATCTTTTGGTGGTTGTTGGTACCGTATTGAACTCCAGGCAAAATCCTAATAAATCCTAATACTAAATGAAGAGCTTATTTCCAAAACACTATAGCCACTATTTGGTTCATTCATGTGCGTGTAAAATATTACTGTTCTCAGATTTTTTTATTAATAGATTTTAGATGTGTATGAAATTGTGTTTTTTGCTCAAAACGCTATATATCCATTGTTTAGCTGGAATGGAATGTTAGTATCCTGTATATTTGACTGGGATATGTGGTTGTCTCAACTAGCTATTTTAAGATTAATGCTCTTACTGTAAATCGCTCTGGATAAGAAAAATCTAAATATTTTACATACAGATTGTGATGAGGCAGCCTTAGACTGGCCTCATTACCATTTTGAAAGGTCTTTAAAATGTATTTCATGAAGTTAATATTATCTAAAATGCTTAAAAGTATATACAGTGGGGGAAAAAAGTATTTAGTCAGCCACCAATTGTGCAAGTTCTCCCACTTAAAAAGATGAGAGAGGCCTGTAATTTTCATCATAGGTACACGTCAACTATGACAGACAAATTGAGGAAAAAAAATCCAGAAAATCACATTGTAGGATTTTTAATGAATTGATTTGCAAATTATGGTGGAAAATAAGTATTTGGTCACCTACAAACAAGCAAGATTTCTGGCTCTCACAGACCTGTAACTTCTTCTTTAAGAGGCTCCTCTGTCCTCCACTCGTTACCTGTATTAATGGCACCTGTTTGAACTTGTTATCAGTATAAAAGACACCTGTCCACAACCTCAAACAGTCACACTCCAAACTCCACTATGGCCAAGACCAAAGAGCTGTCAAAGGACACCAGAAACAAAATTGTAGACCTGCACCAGGCTGGGAAGACTGAATCTGCAATAGGTAAGCAGCTTGGTTTGAAGAAATCAACTGTGGGAGCAATTATTAGGAAATGGAAGACATACAAGACCACTGATAATCTCCTCGATCTGGGGCTCCACGCAAGATCTCACCCCGTGGGGTCAAAATGATCACAAGAACGGTGAGCAAAAATCCCAGAACCACACGGGGGACCTAGTGAATGACCTGCAGAGAGCTGGGACCAAATTAACAAAGCCTACCATCAGTAACACACTTCGCCACCAGGGACTCAAATCCTGCAGTGCCAGACGTGTCCCCCTGCTTAAGCCAGTACATGTCCAGGCCCGTCTGAAGTTTGCTAGAGTGCATTTGGATGATCCAGAAGAGGATTGGGAGAATGTCATATGGTCAGATGAAACCAAAATAGAACTTTTTGGTAAAAACTCAACTCAGTCGTGTTTGGAGGACAAAGAATGCTGAGTTGCATCCAAAGAACACCATACCTACTGTGAAGCATGGGGGGTGGAAACATCATGCTTTGGGGCTGTTTTTCTGCAAAGGGACCAGGACGACTGATCCGTGTAAAGGAAAGAATGAATGGGGCCATGTATCGTGAGATTTTTAGTGAAAACCTCCTTCCATCAGCAAGGGCATTGAAGATGAAACGTGGCTGGGTCTTTCAGCATGACAATGATCCCAAACACACCGCCCGGGCAACGAAGGAGTGGCTTCGTAAGAAGCATTTCAAGGTCCTGGGGTGGCCTAGCCAGTCTCCAGATCTCAACCCCATAGAAAATCTTTGGAGGGAGTTGAAAGTCCGTGTTGCCCAGCGACAGCCCCAAAACATCACTGCTCTAGAGGAGATCTGCATGGAGGAATGGGCCAAAATACCAGCAACAGTGTGTGAAAACCTTGTGAAGACTTACAGAAAACGTTTGACCTGTGTCATTGCCAACAAAGGGTATATAACAAAGTATAGAGAAACTTTTGTTATTGACCAAATACTTATTTTCCACCATAATTTGAAAATAAATTCATAAAAAATCCTCCAATGTGATTTTCTGGAATTTTTTTCCTCATTTTGTCTGTCATAGGACATTACTAAAAATGGTAATTTAAACTAATGAATGCGATTAACTTAAATCATGTTTTCCATAGTGTTATCTGGTATAATTAGCTGTGGTGGAAAAAGTACCCAATTGTCATACTTGAGTAAAAGGAAAGATACCTTAATAGAAAATGATTCAAGTAAATGTGAAAGTCACCCAGTAAAATGCTACTTGAGTAAAAGTCTAAATGTATTTGGTTTTAAGTATACTTAAGTATCAAAAGTAAAAGTAAACTAGAATCTTGTTTTTTAAATTTACGGATAGCCAGGGGCACACTCCAACATCATTTACAAACAAAGCATTTGTGTTTAGTGAGTCCGCCAGATTTATTTACATTACATTTTTGTCATTTAGCAGACACTCTTATCCAGAGCGACTTACAGTTAGTGCATACATTATTTTTTAACACTGGCCCCCCATGGGAATCAAACCCACAACCCTGGCGTTGAAAACACCATGCTCTACCAACTGAGCTACATCCCTGCCAGCAGATCAGAGGCAGTAGAGATGACCAGGGATGTTCTCTTGATAAGTGTGTGAATTAGACCATTTTCTGTACTACTTTTGGGTGTCAGGGAAAATGTATGGAGTAAAAAGTACATGATTTTCTTTAGGAATGTAGTGAGGTACAAGTAAAAGTTGCCAAAAATATAAATAGTAAAGTAAAGTACAGACACCCCAAAAAACTACTTAAGTAGTACTTCAAAGTATTTTTACTTAAGTACTTTACACCACTGATAATTAGTAATGTTATTATAATTAAATGCTCATTCTCATTGGCTAATAAGTGTGGGCGGGTTGAGGAGCAAAGGGATAAATATTGTCCTTTTCTCTCAGTTCGGGGGTTGAACACCATTTTACAATGTTTGTTTGTGGCGTCCTGAATGTACAGCTAGTTGATTTAGGCTGTTCTGATAGACTCTCTTTAGTCCCAGTAAGGGGAGAGTTAGGCTATGTTTAGAGTTTTAGACTCGCCGTCATCTGTCATTTTTGTGAGTTTTCGTTTCCAGAAGGTTGCTGCTACGGACATGATTATTTGACTCTCTGAAATGAAACCATCAAGTGATAGATTTTAAACAAATACATATGTCATTGAACAACCCCATGCCATGATTAGATAGTGAAAAAACACACCAATCTCTTTCATCATTTCTTTAAACAATAAAATAAAATGTACCAACATTTCTGAAAATGGATATATAGTGTTTCGGAATGAAACTCTTCAAATATACTGTAGATACAGTAAACTTAACCATATGACCTTCACCGTTAAAGCAACCCCATTCATTCAGTTGAGAGTGGAAATAAATAGAATCAAAATGCCGCTCAGCAATCCACCTGGAAGCATGTTCAACTCAGAAAAATCTGGTGAGTTATTTGTTTACCTCGCTCAAGGACATTCCAGGCAATGAGTGAATGATGAAAGAAATAGAGCAGCTAGCATTTCTGCATTAAATCAACATATCTGTGTTGTTGTTGCTGTTATTGTTGTTAACCATTCACTGTGAGGATCCTTCTTCCTCCGTCGACATTGTCAGCAACCTCTTTCTCAACAAATTTTCATTCCTTATCCTAATTAATCATCTTCACCATCTAAAGTGGGGAGGATGTGCTCAAAGTGAAAATAGCTCCAATCAGCTAGCTAAGCATTTTAACAACGTTGTAGGCATTATCACAAAGATTGTGTTTGTCTTAATCCGTCATGAAAAGTTTTATGTCAGTCCTTATGATAGCCTTTTGTTAGCACGACAACCTCCACGCTAAGTGCTGCCTTAAATTTTACAGCCGAGCATGTACGGCACTTTCGCCTTTATACAATAGCCTAGAAGTGGGTGTACATTGTTAAGTGGTATGAAATTACTGTAAGTGTCACTACTTCCGCCGAGGCTGCCTCCCCTCCTTGTTCGGGCAGGTTTCGGCGTTCGTCGTCACCGGCTTACTAGCTACTGCCGCTCCCATTCTCATCACTCCACTTGTCTTGTCTTGTCAATCACACACACCTGGTGCTCATCCCCTAATTAGTCTGTGTATAAGTGTTCCCTCTGCCCCATTGTCTTTGTGAGTGATTGTTCCATGTGGGAGGAGAGTAGCTCGGTTGAGATACTCTCTCATTTATTTTGCCAGGGTTGATTTTCCCCGGTGTCATTACATTTATTGTATTTTCTGAGACTGTGTTTGGTCAGGGAGGATTGTTTCCCCTGTACCTGTTTTGATTGCCGTTGTAGGCGCATTGAATGTCTGGAAGGAATACATCTGCATCCGGTTATTTTACTCCTGCGCCTGATTCCGTCCATCATCACAGAATCACTCACCCGCTGATATGGAGTCAGCAGGAGAAGACCGCATGCCTGGAGTCGTGGCAAGGGTCCAGGAGCATTCCATGATGCTGGCCAGCTTGGGGGAAGCGATGGATCGGGTTCTTCAGGTCGTCCAACGCCTGGAGAGGAGAGGACCTGATCTGTTGAGACCAGTTGGCCAACCTGATCCAGCCACCTACACCCCAGCACCCAGAGGGATCCAGATATCCCGGCCACCGGCGTTTGATGGGACGGCAGTGCGCTGTAAAGGTTTCCTTCTCCAACTGGAGCTGTATTTCACAAGCATCAGGCTGGCGCCATTGGTGTCACAAGCTAGGCTTGAACTCAGGTCTCAGATGTGGAGAGTTGGGTGTTCTACCCCTTAGCCACAGAGGAGGTATAGTAGGACCCAAACGAAACACCCAAGGCAATACTCCAGGCAAAGTAGGTTTAATATAAAAAAAGGTATTTCTTTGCACTTCAAAAATAATCCAACAAAAGTTCTTCTCAGAAAGAGGTATACTAACAGAGGTACAGTAAACAAAACAGGAGGACAAAACAAAATAACTCCACGAGGGGAGAAAAACAAAATAAAGATAACTTAGAAAAGCTTACTCGGAAAGACTCTGTGGGACACAGCAGGAGACACATAGCCAGGACTCAAAAACCAAGTGAGGAACAAGGGGGAAAAAACACAGCTAAAATACTCTAGGGGAAACAAGGCACAGGTGACCTGGATAAAGCTAATAAGGACACACGAGGAAGAACTAAGGCAGAGGGGAACACAGATGACCTCTAGAGGCCCGGAGACAAACAGGAGGCAGGAAGCTGACAGGACCCCTCCTCTAGGAACGACTCCTGACGTTCCTTCCAGAACACCCTGGCCTCAGGGTGCGAAACTCTCGGATCAAACCTGGGTCCAGGATGTCCTTGGCTGGAACCCAGGAGCGCTCCCTCTGGCCCGTAGCCCTCCCAGTCCACCAGATACTGCAGAGAGTTCTGGACCCTCCGGGAGTCCAGTATCCGGCGCACTGTGTAGGCTGGCTGGCCGTCAATGATCCTGGGAGGTGGCGGGGGCCTGCGTGGGGGGGCAAAGGGAGAAGACAAGACAGGTTTTAGTAGTGAAACATGGACAGTGGGGTTAATTCTAAGGGAGCGAGGGAGAACCAAACGATAAGAAACAGGGTTAACTTTTCTTGCTATGCGGAAAGGGCCGATGTACTTCTGGGAAAGCTTCTTGGATTCGACCCGGAGGGGCAGGTTCTTGGTGGCCAGCCAAACTCTCTGACCAGCTCGGAAACTAGGGGCCGTCCGGCGGCGGCGATTAGCCTGACTTTGGTATCTCTGGGAGGTCCGAAGGAGGGTACGCCTGGCCTTCTTCCAGGTCCGCCTACAGCGTTGGACAAAGCGCTGGGCCGAGGGAACACCAACTTGCGCCTCTTCCTCTGGAAATAATGGAGGGGGTGTATCCGAACTGGCATTCGAAGGGGGACAATCCGGTGGCTGAGGACTGGAGGGTGTTGTGGGCATATTCAGCCCAAAAGATATAGGTGGCCCAAGACGTGGGATTACTGGCCGCCATACACCGCAGGGTGGTCTCCAGATCCTGATTAATCCGTTCCGTTTGGCCATTAGACTCTGGATGGAACCCAGACGATAGGCTGGCTGTGGCCCCAATAAGCCTGCAGAAGGCCCCCCAAAACCGGGACGAGAATTGGGGACCTCGGTCGGAGACAACGTCCAGGGGAATACCAAATATCCGGAAGACATGGTTCATGAGGAGCTCAGCAGTCTCCTTGGCCGAGGGCAGCTTGGGCAGGGGAATAAACCGGGCAGCCTTAGGAGAACCGGTCAACAACCACTAGGATGACTGTGTTGCCCTGGGATGGAGGAAGTCCCGTAACAAAATCCAGAGAAAGGTGTGACCATGGCCTGCGAGGAACAGGTAAGGGATGGAGCAGTCCCTGGGGTCGCTGACGTGTCGACTTTCCCTGGTTGCACACAGGGCAGGCCCCAACATAGACCTGCACGTCCTTCTTGATGGACGGCCACCAAAACCGCCGCTGGAGGAATTCCAGTGTGCGAGCACTACCCGGATGGCATGTCAAGGGCGACTCATGACCCCACTGCAAGACGCGGGCCCGAACAGAGAGAGGAACGTGACAGGCGTCCGGCAGGACCACCGCCTGGATCGGGCTCATGGACAAGGGGCCTCTCGTACCCCTCTTTCTAGTTCCCACTGAAGAGGTGCGACGATCCTAGACCTCGGAATAATCGATGCCAAGGGCTTCTCTTGTATCTCGGGAGAATAGGCTCGAGACAGGGCATCCGGCTTGACGTTCTTGGTGCCAGGTCTGTAAGACAGGAGAAACTGGAATCGATTAAAAAAAAGGGACCATCGTGCTTGCCGAGGGTTCATCCGCTTTGCCTGTTGGAGATATTCCAGGTTCTTGTGGTCTGTGAGAACCTGGAAAGGATGCTGAGCCCCCTCAAGCCAATGGCGCCACTCTTCCAAGGCCAGTTTTACCGCAAGCAACTCTCGATCCCCCACGTGGTAGTTGCGCTCGGCCTCAGACAGGCGGCGAGACATGAAGGCACAAGGGTGTAATCTCCCATCCTCACCCCTCTGTGACAGGACGGCTCCCACCCCCACCTCTGAGGCGTCCACCTCCACCACGAAAGGTCTTTCTGGGTCAGGGATCACCAGAATCGGAGCAGAAGTGAAGCGGCGCTTGAGATCCTCGAAGGCCCCTGCTGCTTCCGGACCCCAGTGAATCTTGGTCCCTCCTCCCTTGGTAAGCGTCGTCAAGGGGGCTACCACAGAGCTGAAATTCTTAATGAACTTCCGATAGAAGTTAGAAAAGCCAATGAACCGTTGAACCTCCTTGACCGTGGCAGGTGTGGGCCAACTGTGGACCGCTTTGACCTTCTTGGGATCCATCTCTAGGTGGCCGGGAGTGACAATAAACCCGAGAAACTGAGTCTGGGAAACATGAAACTCACACTTCTCAGGTTTAACGTAGAGGTGATTGTCAAGGAGCCTCTGGAGAACCCTGCTAACATGCCCCTCATGCTCCTTCAGTGACCTCGAGAAGATGAGGATATCGTCCAGGTACACGAAGACGAACAGATTAAGCATATCCCGGAGAACATCATTAATCAGGGCTTGGAATACTGCGGGGGCATTGGTGAGCCCGAACGGCATCACCCGATATTCATAGTGCCCCGTGGGCGTGTTGAAGGCCGTCTTCCATTCGTCTCCTGGCCGGATCCGCACGAGATGGTAAGCATTGCGGAGATCCAGTTTAGTAAAAATGGAAGCCCCCTTGAAGCCGCTCAAAGCAGTGGCCATGAGAGGAAGGGGGTATCGATTCCGAACCGTGATCTTGTTGAGTCCCCGGTAATCAATACAAGGCCTAAGACCCCCGTCTTTCTTTTCAACAAAAAAGAAGCCCGCCCCAGCCGGGGAAGTAGAGGCACAGATGAGGCCGGCTGCCAAGGACTCCTTAATGTAGGTGTCCATAGCTGAGTGCTCGGGGGAGGATAAGGAAAAGATCCGACCTCTAGGAGGGCAGCAACCAGGGAGTAGATCAATGGCACAGTCATACGTGCGGTGAGGCGGTAAGGAAGTAGCCCGGGACTTGCTGAACACTGCCTTGAACCGATGGTAAACACTGGGGACTCGGGAGACGTCAACAGACTCTTGAAACTGGGTACTAGGGGCTGAGGGACTCTGAAGCATGCAGGTGAGTTGGCAAGTGGGACCCCAGCTTAGAATGGTGCCAGTAGGCCAGTCGATCTGGGGATTATGTCTGCATAGCCAAGGGTGACCCAGGATAATAGGATACTCGGGGGAGTCAATGAGATAGAATCAATCAATTTCAATCAATTTTATTTTATATAGCCCTTCTTACATCAGCTAATATCTCGAAGTGCTGTACAGAAACCCAGCCTAAAACCCCAAACAGCTAGTAATGCAGGTGTAGAAGCACAGTGGCTAGGAAAAACTCCCTAGAAAGAAGAAAACCTAGGAAGAAACCTAGAGAGGAACCAGGCTATGAGGGGTGGCCAGTCCTCTTCTGGCTGTGCCGGGTGAAGATTATAACAGAACCATGCCAAGATGTTCAAAAATGTTCATAAGTGACAAGCATGGTCAAATAATAATCAGGAATAAATCTCAGTTGGCTTTTCATAGCCGATCATTAAGAGTTGAAAACAGCAGGTCTGGGACAGGTAGGGGGTTCCATAACCGCAGGCAGAACAGTTGAAACTGGAATAGCAGCAAGGCCAGGCGGACTGGGGACAGCAAGGAGTCACCACGGCCGGTAGTCCCGACGTATGGTCCTAGGGCTCAGGTCTCTCAGTTGGCTTTTCATAGCCGATCATTAAGAGTTGAAAACAGCAGGTCTGGGACAGGTAGGGGTTTCGTAACCGCAGGGGCAGAACAGTTGAAACTGGAATAGCAGCAAGGCCAGGCGGACTGGGGACAGCAAGGTGTCATCATGCCCGGTAGTCCTGACGTATGGTCCTAGGGCTCAGGTTCTCAGAGAGAAAGAGAGAACGAGAGAATTAGAGAGAGCATACTTAAATTCACACAGGACACTGGATAAGACAGGAGAAGTACTCCAGGTATAACCAACTAACCCCAGCCCCCGACACATAAACTACTGCAGCATAAATACTGGAGGCTGAGACAGGAGCGGTCCGGAGACACTGTGGCCCCATCCGAAGAAACCCCGGACAGGGCCAAACAGGAAGGATATAACCCCACCCACTCTGCCAAAGCACAGCCCCCGCACCACTAGAGGGATATCCTCAACCACCAACTTACAATCCTGAGACAAGGCCGAGTATAGCCCACAGAGGTCTCCACCACAGCACAAACCAAGGGGGGCGCCAACCCAGACAGGAAGATCACGTCAGTAACTCAACCCACTCAAGTGACGCACCCCTCCCAGGGACGGCATGAAAGAGCACCAGCAAGCCAGTGACTCAGCCCCTGCAACAGGGTTAGAGGCAGAGAACCCCAGTGGAGAGGGGAACCGGCCTGGCAGAGACAGCAAGGGCTGTTCGTTGCTCCAGAGCCTTTCCGTTCACCTTCACACTCCTGGGCCAGACTACACTCAATCATATGACCTACTGAAGAGATAAGTCTTCAGTAAAGACTTAAAGGTTGAGACCGAGTCTGCGTCTCTCACATGGGTAGGCAGACTGTTCCATAAAAATGGAGATCTATAGGAGAAAGCCCTGCCTCCCGCTGTTTGCTTAGAAATTCTAGGGACAATTAGGAGGCCTGCGTCTTGTGACCGTAGCGTACGTATTGGTATGTACGGCAGGACCAACTCGGAAAGATAGGTAGGAGCAAGCCCATGTAACGCTTTATAGGTTAACAGTAAAACCTTGAAATCAGCCCTTGCCTTAACAGGAAGCCAGTGTAGGGAAGCTAGCACTGGAGTAATATGATCAAATTTCTTGGTTCTAGTCAGGATTCTAGCAGCCGTATTTAGCACTAACTGAAGTTTATTTAGTGCTTTATCCGGTAGCCGGAAAATAGAGCATTGCAGTAGTCTAACCTAGAAGTAACAAATGCATGGATTAATTTTTCTGCATCATTTTTGGACAGAAAATTTCTGATTTTTGCAATGTTACGTAGATGGAAA
This sequence comes from Coregonus clupeaformis, assembly GCF_020615455.1. NCBI lineage: Eukaryota > Metazoa > Chordata > Actinopteri > Salmoniformes > Salmonidae > Coregonus > Coregonus clupeaformis. The sequence continues at coordinate 21,832,599 of NC_059202.1, forward strand.
AAAGCTGTCCTTGAAACAGTCTTGATATGTTCGTCAAAAGAGAGATCAGGGTCAAGAGTAACGCCGAGGTCCTTCACAGTTTTATTTGAGACGACTTTACAACCATCAAGATGAATTGTCAGATTTAACAGAAGATCTCTTTGTTTCTTGGGACCTAGAACAAGCATCTCTGTTTTGTCCGAGTTTAAAAGTAAAAAGTTTTCAGCCATCCACTTCCTTATGTCTGAAACACAGGCTTCTAGCGATGGCAATTTTGGGGCTTCACCATGTTTCATTGAAATGTACAGCTGTGTGTCATCCGCATAGCAGTGAAAGTTAACATTATGTTTTCGAATAACATCCCCAAGAGGTAAAATATATAGTGAAAACAATAGTGGTCCTAAAACGGAACCTTGAGGAACACCGAAATGTACAGTTGATTTGTCGGAGGACAGACCATTCACAGAGACAAACTGATATCTTTCCGACAGGTAAGATCTAAACCAGGCCAGAACTTGTCCGTGTAGACCAATTTGGGTTTCCAGTCTCTCCAAAAGAATGTGGTGATCGATGGTGTCAAAGGCAGCACTAAGGTCTAGTAGCACGAGGACAGATGCAGAGCCTCGGTCTGACGCCATTAAAAGGTCATTTACCACCTTCACAAGTGCAGTCTCAGTGCTATGATGGGGTCTAAAACCAGACTGAAGCATTTCGTATACATTGTTTGTCTTCAGAAAGGCAGTGAGTTGCTGCCTCCTGCTGGTGTTGAAAGATGGTAAGTCGCAGGGACTGAGTCGCCTCTGTAACCTTTCCTGGTTCCAGAGGTCTGCCATCTAAGGCTGTAACTGCCTGGGGTTGAGGAAGTAGTTGGGTAGGGATCTTAAGTTCCTTAGCCAAGGTTAAATCCAGGAAATCACCTGCGGCACCGGAATCAATCATAGCCTGGACCCGATGCTGGTGGCCCTTCCAGGACAGAGTGGCTGGGATAGCTAAGACAGCGTTAGTAGGAGGAGCTCTAATTTTTCCCCATCACAGCCCTCCTGTAGCTAGGCGGGGACAGGCGTTTCCCCGAAAGCTTCGGGGCAAGTGGAGCGGAAGTGGCCGGCAACCCCGCAGTAGAGGCACCGACGCTCCCTCATGCGACGTTCCCTTTCGTTGGGAGAAAGCCTGGAACGGCCTAACTGCATGTTCTCCGGGGAATCCTGGAGCAGTTCAGGAGCCGGGGAAGCTCTGAATGACGGAGCCCAAACAGGAGAAACAGAGCTGCTCAGAGGAACTTGGGACTGAGACCCCTGGCGGCGAGCCGTTCTCCGCTCTCTTAGACGATTGTCCAGGCGGATGGCCAAGGCTATGAGGGACTCGAGATCCCCAGCTGGTTCTCGGGTGGCTAACTCATCTTGAAGGGGCTCAGATAACCCTCCCTGAAAACAGACCCTCAGCGCTTCATCATTCCATCCGCTCCTTGCTGCTATGGTCCGGAATTCAATGGCAAAATCTGCCGTGCTCTGGGGACCCTGACGGAGAGACAGTAGGCGCTTGGAAGCTTCCCGCCCACTGACAGGATGATCGAACACCCGCTTGAACTCTTCTACAAATGCAGCGTAGGAGTCACAACAGGCCTCCTGGGACTGCCACACCGCAGAGGCCCAGGAGAGCGCCTTGTCTGAAAGAAGGGTAATGATGTAGGCAATCTTGGAACGGTCGGTGGGAAAACTTGAGGGTTGGAGCTCGAAGGTGAGGGAGCATTGGGTGAGGAAACCCTGGCAAGAGCTTGGATCCCCAGAAAAGGGCTTGGGAGGTGGTAGTCGGGGCTCCGCCGATGGAGAAGGCCTGTCGTCACTGGGGGTGACCTGGAGTAAGGGGAAGGACCAGGGAGGCGTTCAAAGAGCTGGCGGAGGGAACTCATCATATCGGCCAGGAGTTGAGAATGACTAGCCATCAGCTCTTCCTGTCGGCTGAGAACGGCTTCATGGCGCTGGAAAGATGCCTCATGTCGAGCGATCACCGCCAACAGGTCCTTGGAACTGAGTGTTTCTGGGTCCATGATTGACTTGGTTTTTCTGTCACAAGCTAGGCTTGAACTCAGGTCTCAGATGTGGAGAGTTGGGTGTTCTACCCCTTAGCCACAGAGGAGGTATAGTAGGACCCAAACGAAACACCCAAGGCAATACTCCAGGCAAAGTAGGTTTAATATAAAAAAAGGTATTTCTTTGCACTTCAAAAATAATCCAACAAAAGTTCTTCTCAGAAAGAGGTATACTAACAGAGGTACAGTAAACAAAACAGGAGGACAAAACAAAATAACTCCACGAGGGGAGAAAAACAAAATAAAGATAACTTAGAAAAGCTTACTCGGAAAGACTCTGTGGGACACAGCAGGAGACACATAGCCAGGACTCAAAAACCAAGTGAGGAACAAGGGGAAAAAACACAGCTAAAATACTCTAGGGGAAACAAGGCACAGGTGACCTGGATAAAGCTAATAAGGACACACGAGGAAGAACTAAGGCAGAGGGGAACACAGATGACCTCTAGAGGCCCGGAGACAAACAGGAGGCAGGAAGCTGACAATTGGAGCGGGAGAAGGTATCCGTCCTCGTTTCCTGCCTCTGTGGGAAAGCCCTTGAGTGGGCCAGCGCAGTGTGGAATGAAGGAGGAGCCGCGTTGGAGGACTACAGGGAGTTCGCTCGCCTCTTTCGGGCGGTTTTCGATCCCCCGCCCGAGGGTCGAGAGGCGGGCGAGCGGCTGGTCCAGCTGAGGCAGGGGACGAGGACCGCACAGGACTACGCGCTGGAGTTCCGGATGCTGGCAGCGGGGTCCGGGTGGAACGAGCGGGCCCTGATCGACCATTTCCGGTGCCACCTACGGGGGGACGTCCGACGGGAGCTAGCCTGCCGGGATGCCATGCTATCGTTCTCCCAACTGGTGGACATGGCCATTCGGCTGGACAATCTGCATCCGTCATTCACCACAGTAAGGGTGAATAGCAGAACATAAGGTCCCTTTTCTCTTCGAGAGTAATGTAGACTGGTGGGAAAAAAGTTATGAATTTATATAAGATTCAGAGGAAAGACTGATGAGGGTTGTTAATATCAGGTTTACGTCATGGGGAAGACTGGAGAGGATTGGTCATACCAGGTTTACTGCATGGGGAAGACTAGGGAGGGTTGTTAATACCAGGTTTGTAAATAGGGAGGTGCCTGAACAAAAAGTGAGCAGGAGAGGGGGGTGACCTGGGGAGCTCTGTGGTACCAGAACGCATGAGGAAAAAATAAATCACCTTTATAATAAAGCATTGCATGCATATCATTTCATTTGCGTAGTGGCATAGAGCAGTAGAGTAGAGGCACTTACGGAAGTTGCAGACATGGGGAACATTTTAGTAGACTAGGGTCTGGGAAAATGTTGGCCTTTTGTAAACGCATTTCATGCAATTCTACGTCATTTTACATAAATTTATACTTTGGCAGAATGTTTTTAATACCTCGCAAATGATCGAAATGGCAGGCTACTTTGACACTGACAAACTGAGAAATTGAGATAAATAAAAACGACCTTGTCTTTAATCCATCAATAGCCTAGGCCTAGGTGTGTGGAGACACATATTGTATGCTACAATATGGGGAAGAAATTATAGTCCTAAAAATGCTTTCCAGTTTCAATGACTCACCCAATGATGCACAGCTCACTCGCCAGTGATGGCCGATGCATTCGTGCCAAAAGCCTCTCTCTTGTTTTACTTTGTAAACTTGAATGAACTTTGATCGCTTTTATTGTAATTTTTTCATTGCAGAAAGTGACAAAATGGAGAGGTGCCGGATCCTGTTCTTGCAATTTAAGCACTGGGTTTACGTCATGGGGAAGACTGGTGAGGGTTGGTCATACCAGGTTTATTACATGGGGAAGACTGGGGAGGGTTGGTCATACCAGGTTTACTGCATGGGGATGACTGGGGAGGGATGGTCATACCAGGTTTACTGCATAGGAAGACTGATGAGGTAATTTTATGAGTTAATCGAAAGCTAGTGATGTGTAAAATAGAGCACGGTGAAGGCCCAAACACACTCACAGCAAACCTGTGTCACCACCTTAGCCTGAAATTATATTCAGGGATTACAGTGGCAAGTGGAAACTCACATACACCTACTGTATAGAGAATAGTGGTTTGCCAAATGGTTGCTTTGCTTTACAATTGGCAATCATTTGGGGCACTTTTCAGGGGCCCATTTAAAACCATCACCCTCTTCAAAGCTTGATTGGTTGATTGTAGTCACTGAAGACAACAGTAGAGATTGAAACATTTCAGAAAAATGATATTAAACACCATTTAACTACACTTAAAAATGATGCATCAAGGTAACTTGTTTGCTCTACTGAAAGTGCTTTATCTTAACTTAACTGTTGACTAACTGTGTTGGGATTAGTTACTTGGAAAAGTAATATATTACTCGTAACATGTAACAAAAGTAACATGTTACTTTGCAATATTATTTTGTGTGGAAAGCAATGTGTAATGTTACATAGTTATATTACTGTGCATTACTTTCATGAAAAAAAGTTACATCTCACCGTTTGTTTGGCTTTCGGAGGGAGTAAGGCTACCAAAGAAAGGTTACTTACTAACTCAGGTTTGATCACACCTTCTCCTTTCATCTGTGGCGTTGATTTCCTGTGCTAGTCTACAAGTGCTGCGCTATCATATGGGCTGCTTAATTAGCCATATATACTGTAAGCCAAACATCTCTACAGACTTCCTATCTTTTCATTCAAAATCTTTCTCTCGAGCTTCGGTTCTGGTTATAAACAGGTCAACATTCACAGACGGATTACCAGGACATATACTCAGAGCATGCGCTGACCAACTGCCAAGTGTTTTCACTGACATTTTCAACCTGTCCCTGACCGAGTCTATAATACCTACATATTTCATGCAGACCACCATAGACCCTGTGCCCAAGAACGCCAAGGTAACCTGCCTAAATGTCTACCGACCCGTAGCATTCACGTCTGTAGCCATGAAGTGCTTTGAAAGGCTGGTCATGGCTCACATTAACACCATCATCCCAGAAACCTTAGACCCACACCAATTTGTATACTACCCCAACAAATCCACAGATGATGCAATCTCTATTTCACTCCACACTGCCCTTTCCCACCTGGACAAAAGGAACACCTAAATGAGAATGCTGTTTATTGACTACAGCTAAGTGTTCAACACCATAGTGCCCTCAAAGCACATCACTAAGCTAAGGACCCTGGGACTGAACACCTCCCTCTACAACTGTATCCTGGACTTCCTGATAGGCTGCCCCCAGGTGGTAAGGGTAGGTAACAACACATCTGCCACACTGATCCTCAACACGGGGGCCCCTCAGGGATGCGTGCTTAGTCCCCTCCTGTACTCCCTGTTCACCCACGACCGCGTGGCCAAGCACGACTCCAACACCATCATTAAGTTTGCTGACGACACAATGGTGGTAGGCCTGATCCCCGACAACGATGAGACAGCCTACAAGAAGGAGGTCAGAGACCTGGCAGTGTGGTTCCAGGACAACAACCTCTCCCTCAACGTGATCAAGACAAAGGAGCTGATAGTGGACTACAGGAAAAGGAGGGCAGAGCATGCCCCCATTCACATTGACGGGACTGTAGTGGAGCAGGTCGAGAGCTTCAAGTTCCTTGGTGTCCACATCACCAACAAACTATCATGGTCCAAACACACCAAGAAAGTCGTGAAGAGGGCACAACAATGCCTATTCCCCCTCAGGACACTGAAAAGATTTGGCATGGGTCCTCAGATCCTCAAAAAGTTATACAGCTGCACCATCGAGAGCATCCTGACTGGTTGCATCACCGCCTGCTATGGCAACTCCTGAGTGGCGCAGTGGTCTAAGGCACTGCATCACAGTGCTAACTGTGCCACTAGAGATCCTGGTTCGAATCCAGGCTCTGTCGCAGCCGGCCGAGACCGGGAGACTCATGGGCGGTGCACAATTGGTCCAGCGTTGTCCAGGGTAGGGGAGAGAATGGCCAGCAGGGATGTAGCTCAGTTGATAGAGCATGGCGTTTGCAACGCCAGGGTTGTGGGTTCGATTCCCACTGGGGGCCAGTATATATTTAAAAAAAAATGTATTCACTAACTGTAAGTCGCTCTGGATAAGAGCATCTGCTAAATGACTAAAATGTAAATGCAACTGCTCTGCATCCGACCGCAAGGCGCTACAGAGGGTAGTGCGTATGGCCCAGTACATCACTAGGGCCAAGCTTCATGCCATCCAGGACCTCTATACCAGGCGGTGTCAGAGGAAGGCCCTAAAAATTGTCAAAGACTCCAGCCACCCTAGGCATAGACTGTTCTCTCTGCTACCACACGGCAAGCGGTACCAGAGCGCCAAGTCTAGGTCCAAACGGCTCCTTAACAGCTTCTACCCCCATGCCAAAAGACTGCTGAACAGCTAATCAAATGGCTACACGGACTACTTGCATTGACCCCCCTTTTTTATATGATGCTGCTACTCGCTGTTTATTATCTATGCATAGTCACTTTACCCCTAACTACATGTATATATTACCTCAATTACCTTGACTAACCTGTACCCCCGCACATTGACTCGGTACCGGTAGCCGCTGTATATAGCCTGGTTATTGTTATTTTATTGTGTTACTTATTATTATTTTTTACTTTAGTTTATTTAGTAAATATTTTCTTAACTCTTATTTTTCTTAACTGCAAGGACTTGTAAGTAAGCATTTCACGGTAAGGTGAATACCTGTTGATTTGATTTGGACTGCACGTACACCAGTGGCGGTCGGTGCCGTTTAAGATGAGAGAGGACGATTATTATTTTCATGATCATGGCCTTATTTCAATTACAGCATATTGGATGATGACTGTTAAGTCGCTTTGGATAAAAGCGTCTGCTAAATGCATATTATTATTATTATTATGACAGTCTGTCACGGTTCTCTAAGACCGAACCCAGAAGCAGACCAGGACAAGGTGAGTTGAACGAATGAGAGTGTTTATTTACAGGGAAAAGATGCAGAATAGTCCAGTAGACGGAGCGGGTGGCGGAGATGAGTAGGTGGTGGTGAAGTAGCAGATGAACTGATGGCACGGCAGGGGTTGGGTGAAGGTTCCGGGAGAATGACTGTAGACAGAACAAACGGAGGTAAGTACAAGGCAGGTCAACAAGATGCAAAAAACAACAAAACTAACGCTAGTACTCTGAGGCTGATACGCTGGCAAAACATACTGTTTATGGCTAACGATCCGGCAGGGAATGGATGTTAGGCCAGAGCCTAAGAAGGGTGATGATCAGGACCAGGTGTGCAGATTGCTGATGGGATGCAGGTGCGGAAATCAAGAGAGCTCCCCGGAGCGTTCCAGAACCCTCGGGAAACTGGAGATCACGAACATAAAAACTAGTCCACAGACAGGACCCGACTCAGACTGCCGGGATCGTTACAGTACCCCCCCTCCGACGAACGCCACCGGGCGGACTCCCGGAGCGCCAGGATGGAGGCGGTAGAAGTCACTGATGAGGTCAGCATCTAGGACCTGTCGCCGCGGAATCCAACTCCTCTCTTCAGGACCATACCCCTCCCAGTCCACGAGATACTGGAAACCCTGGCCCCGCCGTCTGGAATCCATGATGCGACGCACCGTGTAGGCAGGACCACCTCCGATCATCCGAGGAGGAGGAGGAGGAGGCGGAGGAGGCAACAGAGGACTGAGGAAAACAGGCTTGAGGCAGGAGACATGAAAGGTGGGATGGACTCTGAGCGTCCTCGGGAGTTTGAGTCGAACTGCCACCGGATTGATCACCTTCTCCACCACAAACGGACCAATGAACTTCGGCAACAACTTCCTAGACTCAGTCCGTAAAGGAAGATCCCGTGTGGCCAACCAGACCCTATCTCCGATGGTGTAGGTGGGAGCGGGGATCCGGCGACGATTCGCCTGGAGCTGATACCGGTCCGAAACTCTAAGGAGTGCTTTTCTGGCCCGATGCCAGGTCCGGTGGCAACGACGAATATGGACCTGAACAGAAGGCACTGAGAGCTCCTTCTCCTGAGAAGGGAACAAGGGAGGTTGGTAGCCATACAGGCACTGGAAGGGAGACATCCCAGTGGCAGATGTAGGGAGAGTATTGTGGGCATACTCAACCCAAGGCAACTGAGAGACCCAGGAGGTGGGGTTGGAAGAGGCCAGGCAGCGTAGCGTGGATTCCATCTTCTGGTTGGCTCTCTCCGCCTGACCATTAGATTGGGGGTGAAAACCAGATGTGAGACTGACTGTAGCTCCAATGGCCAAACAGAAGGACTTCCAGACAGCAGAGGTAAACTGAGGGCCACGGTCGGAAACGATATCACTGGGCAACCCGTGGACCCTGAAAACCTCCCTAACCAGGATCTCGGACGTCTCCGAGGCAGAGGGAAGCTTGGCAATTGGCACAAAGTGGGCGAACTTGCTGAATCTGTCCACGATAGTCAGAACGACCGTGTTCCCCTCAGAAGCGGGCAACCCAGTGACAAAGTCCAGGGCCAGATGCGACCATGGTCGCCGGGGAATAGGAAGGGGGTGAAGTAGTCCAGAGCTGGGCCGATTGGTACTCTTATTCTGCGCACACACTGGACAGGCAGCAACATAACCCCGAGTATCCTCGGCCATGGCAGGCCACCAAAAACGTCTGCGAAGAAACGCCATCGTCCGAGCCACGCCAGGGTGACAAGCCATCTTGCTGGCGTGGGACCATTTGAGGACCGCAGGACGAACCGACTCAGGCACAAACAACCGACCGGGTGGACCGTTACCGGGACCGGGCTGCGTCCGAAGAGCCGCCATCACCTCCTCCTCAATCTTCCACCTAACAGCTCCCACGACGCAGTTCCGGGGGAGAATTGTCTCGGTCTTGGACCCACTCTCCTCCGTCTTGGAGAACATCCGAGACAAGGCGTCCGCCTTGCCGTTCTTAGATCCAGGTCGGAACGTCAGGGAAAAATTGAATCGTCCGAAAAACAACGACCACCTGGCCTGACGGGAGTTGAGACGTCTAGCCGATTGCACGTAAGCAAGATTCTTGTGGTCAGTCCAGACAATAAACGGCTGCTCCGCCCCCTCCAACCAGTGGCGCCACTCCTCCAAGGCAAGTTTCACCGCGAGAAGCTCCCGGTTACCCACATCGTAATTCCTCTCCGCAGGCGAAAGGCGACGAGAGTAGTAGGCGCAGGGATGGAGTTTACTGTCCGTGGAGCATCGCTGCGACAGGATGGCGCCAACTCCCACATCGGACGCGTCCACTTCAACGACGAACTGACGGTCCGTGTCCGGTTGAGAGAGAATCGGTGCGTTGGTGAATCGCCTCTTCAAATCCAGAAACGCTCGATCCGCCTCCGGATTCCACTTGAAGCTCCTGACACTGGAAGTCAAGGCCGTTAACGGAGCGGCCACACGGCTGTAATCCCGGATGAATCTGCGGTAGAAATTCGCAAACCCCAAAAATCTCTGGAGCTGCAATCTCGTACCGGGCTGGGCCCATTCCAGAACCGCTCTAACCTTCTCCTGGTCCATCCTAATCTCTCCCCTGGAGATGATGTACCCGAGAAAGGATGTCGTGTGGGCGTGGAACTCGCACTTCTCGGCCTTCACGAACAGGCGATTCTCCAACAATCGCTGCAGAACCTGCCGGACATGCTGGACGTGGTCGGAAGGTTCCTTCGAGAAGATCAGAATGTCATCCAGGTAAACAAACACAAAGAGACCGATCATATCTCTCAGGACGTCGTTCACCATACTCTGGAATACCGCTGGAGCATTGGTCAGTCCAAACGGCATCACCTGATACTCGAAGTGACCCATCGGTGTATTGAAACCCGTCAACCACTCGTCTCCCTCTCTGATCCGGACCATGTGATACGCATTGCGTAGGTCTAGCTTGGTGAACACCGTAGCACCCTGTAAGGAGTCGAAGGCAGAACTCATCAAGGGCAGGGGATACTTGTTCTTGACCGTGATGTCATTCAACCCCCGATAATCAATACACGGTCGAAGAGAGCCATCCTTCTTACCCACAAAGAAGAATCCTGCCCCCAGGGGTGATGACGAGGGACGAACGAGACCAGCAGCTAGGGACTCCTTGATGTAGGTCTCCAAAGCCTCACGTTCAGGGCGGAAGATACTGTATAACCTTCCCTTGGGGTAGACAGCTCCAGGGAACAGGTTGATGGCACAATCATATGGTCGGTGGGGAGGGAGTGACAGAGCCTTCTGCTTACTGAACACTTCCCCCAAATCGTGATATGTCTCGGGAACCAGGGACAAATCTGGGGGTTTAGCCTCAATCACCTGACTGGGAACCGAATGGGGACAGGCAGTCTTGAGACAGTTAGCATGACAATCAAGGCTCCAACTCGTTACCTTGCCCGTCACCCAATCGAACGTGGGATTGTGTTCCTTCAGCCAGGGGTATCCAAGGACTAGAGGAACATGGGAAGACGGCAGAATGAAGAATGAAATCATCTCCGAATGATTCCCCGACAACAGCATCTTAACCGGTTCAGTCCTCATCGTGATACGTGCCAGACTACTGCCGTTCAGAGTGGTCGCTTCAATGGCTTCCGGCAATTGCTCCTTGGAAAGCCCCAGCTGTTCCACCAACTCGGCATCAAGAAAGCTTCCATCGGCACCTGAATCGACAAAAGCGTTAATCGCTAAGCTCTGATTCCTGTTCACAAGGGTAGCCGGGAAACGGGGTCTGACAGAGGTACTGAGAGGTTGAAACTGGCTCGCTAAAAGTCCTCCCAACTTTAGCGAGCCGGGCAGTTTGACGACCGCCGGGAACAAGTGGAGATGTAATGTCCCGAGCTACCACAGTAGAGGCAACAGTTGGTCTTACGTCTATGTTGACGCTCCTCCTTGGTTAACCCGTGCCGCCCCACTTGCATGGGTTCAGAATCGGGAGAGAGAACCTCTCCAATAATCCTTTGTGGTGGAGAATGATCGACGTGTTCTGGTCCACCACCCGACCCGACTGGGAACTGAGAAGCTGATCGATTGGACGGACCCCATTGCTTCTCCCTCCTTCGCTCTCGGACTCGATTATCCACCCGAATAGACAAGGCTACCAAGCTGTCCAGGTCACTAGGCTCCGGATAGGAGATCAACTCATCCTTGAGCTGCTCCGACAGACCCTGGTAAAAGGCCGCTTGCAGAGACTCCTCATTCCACCCACTCTCCACCGCCAACGTCTTGAACTCGATCACGAAGTCGGCCACGCTGCGAGTTCCTTGGCGAAGCGAAAACAGGCGCCTAGCTGCGTCCCTCCCTCGGACGGAATGGTCGAAGAGCTTCCTCATCTCGGCCGTGAACCCCTGGTATGACGCCATGCAGGGATCCTGTCGTTCCCAAACGGCTGAAGCCCACTCCAGCGCTCGACCACGCAGCAACTCAATCACAAAGGCTATCCTAGCCTTGTCTGTGGCATAAGAGTAGGGCTGTAGATCGAACACTAATCCACACTGCATAAGGAAGGAACGGCATCTTCCCAGCTCCCCCTCATATTTATCCGGCGTCGGAACCTTGGGCTCACGGAAGGACACAGCTCCAGAAGCGGCAGGCGAGATGGGTGAAACCGGTAGTGGATCCTCCACCGGAGACTTGCGTTGGTTCTGGACCTCCGTCAGACCGGTAGAAAGGTTCCGAACTGACAACGCGATCTCCTGTAGTACCGTGCTATGATGGCCCAACATCTTCTCCTGATGGGTAATGGCATGGCGAACAGAGTCCAGGTCCGCTGGGTTCATTAATGGCCGGATCGTTCTGTCACGGTTCTCTAAGACCGAACCCAGAAGCAGACCAGGACAAGGTGAGTTGAACGAATGAGAGTGTTTATTTACAGGGAAAAGATGCAGAATAGTCCAGTAGACGGAGCGGGTGGCGGAGATGAGTAGGTGGTGGTGAAGTAGCAGATGAACTGATGGCACGGCAGGGGTTGGGTGAAGGTTCCGGGAGAATGACTGTAGACAGAACAAACGGAGGTAAGTACAAGGCAGGTCAACAAGATGCAAAAAACAACAAAACTAACGCTAGTACTCTGAGGCTGATACGCTGGCAAAACATACTGTTTATGGCTAACGATCCGGCAGGGAATGGATGTTAGGCCAGAGCCTAAGAAGGGTGATGATCAGGACCAGGTGTGCAGATTGCTGATGGGATGCAGGTGCGGAAATCAAGAGAGCTCCCCGGAGCGTTCCAGAACCCTCGGGAAACTGGAGATCACGAACATAAAAACTAGTCCACAGACAGGACCCGACTCAGACTGCCGGGATCGTTACACAGTCATTCATATTCCATTCACCCAGCTCAATGTCACATTGATAGGTTTAGGCTACTACATGATACTCACATTTTGCCTATACCAATCATGAGGTTGCTACAACCTAACCTATGAATGAAAGTTTACAGCGTAGGTGCAAAGTACTGTGTGTGTATATATATATATACAGTTGAAGTCGGAAGTTTACATACACCTTAGACAAATACATTTAAACTCAGTGTTTCACAATTCCTGACATTTAATCCTAGTAAAAATCCCCTGTCTTAGGTCAGTTAGGATCACCACTTTATTTTAAGAATGTGAAATGTCAAAATAATAGTAGAGAGAAGGATTTATTTCAGCTTTTATTTCTTTCATCACATTCCCAGTGGGTCAGAAGTTTACATACACTCAATTAGTATTTGGTAGCATTGCCTTTAAATTGTTTAACTTGGGTCAAACGTTTCGGGTAGCCTTCCACAAGCTTCCCACAATAAGTTGGGTGAATTTTGGTCCATTCCTCCTGACAGAGCTGGTGTAACTGAGGCCTCCTTGCTCGCACACGCTTTTTCAGTTCTGCCCACAAATTGCTATAGGATTGAGGTCAGGGCTTTGTGATGGCCACTCCAATACATTAACTTTGTTGTCCTTAAGCCATTTTGCCACAACTTTGGAAGTATTCTTGGGGTCATTGTCCATTTGGAAGACCCATTTGCGACCAAACTTTAACTTCCTGACTGATGTCTTGAGATGTTGCTTCAATATATCCACATAATTTTCCTTCCTCATGATGCCATCTATGTTGTGAAGTGCACCAGTCCCTCCTGCAGCAAAGCACCCCCACAGCATAATGCTTCCATCCCCGTGCTTCAAATTTGGGATGGTGTTCTTCGGCTTGCAAGCCACCCCCTTTTTAATTATTTTGGCCAAACAGTTGTATTTTTGTTTCATCAGAGCAGAGGACATTTCTCCAAAAAGTAAGATCTTTGTCCCCATGTGCAGTTGCAAACTGTACTCTGGCTTTTTTATGGCGGTTTTGGAACAGTGGCTTCTTCCTTGCTGAGCGGCCTTTCAGGTTATGTCGATATAGGACTAGTTTTACTGTGGATATAGATACTTTTGTACCTGTTTCCTCCAGCATCTTCACAAGGTCCTTTGCTGTTGTTCTGGGATTGATTTTCACTTTTCGCACCAAAGTACGTTCATCTCTAGGAGACAGAACGCGTCTCCTTCCTTAGCGGTATGATGGCTGCGTGGTCCCACTGTGTTTATACTTGCGTACTATTGTTTGTACAGATGAACGTGGTAGCTTCAGGCGTTTGGAAATTGCTCCCAAGGATGAAGCAGTCTTGTGGAGGTCTACAATTTTTTTTCTGAGGTCTTGGCTGATTTCTTTTGATTTTCCCATGATGTCACGCAAAGAGGCACTGAGTTTGAAGGTAGGCCTTGAAATACATCCACAGGTACACCTGCAATTGACTCAATTTATCTCAATTAGTCTATCAGAAGCTTCTAAAGCCATGACATTTGTGGAGTGGTTGAAAAACGAGTTTTAATGACTCCAACCTAAGTGTATGTAAACTTCCAACTTCAACTGTATATATACACAGTATATACACAATAAATTCAAAACACCGTCATGATAAGCACAAATAAAACATCACAAATCACCCAGAAAAACAGTTACATTCCTCCCCAATCAATACTTTAAATTGCCCGAACGGCACCAGAACATCAAGATGAAATGTACTTTGAATTCTATTCCAGCGATACGGTGCATTCAAACTGAAAGCAGATCATGAGGTTGCTACAACCTTGCCTATAAATTAACATTTACAACGTAAATGCACAGGTCGACAGAAATGTGAATAATCAAGGTGACAGACATTGACACATTCAATACCGCCTTGCACACTCTTGAATGCATCTACTGATCTAGGGTGTAATCATTAGTCCATCAGTTGCAAACGAGAGTTTCTATTGAACAAATTCAGGTATGTTTATCCCCGTTTCATTCCGTTCGCTTCCGTTTATGTAACACCCTGGCTCTGGGACTCTATATGTTGAGCCAGGGTGTGTTCTTTCTATGTGGTGTAATTCTATGTTGGGAGTTCTAGTTGGTTTATTTCTATGTTGGCCTGAGTGACTCCCAATCAGAGGCAACGAGTGTCAGCTGTGGCTGGTTGTCTCTGATTGGGAGCCATATTTAAACTGTCTGTTTTTCCCTTTGTGTTTGTGGGTTCTTGTTCCGTGTTGGTCTATGTTACCTAGGACGTTACGAGTTGTTTGTTGTTTTTGTTTACTGTCCGTGTTTATCGCTAATGATAAATAAACATGTTCGTTCATCACGCTGCGCCTTGGTCCTCCTCTCTTAACGACGATCGTGACAGAAGAACCCACCATACCAGGACCAAGCAGCGTGTCCAGGAACACACGCAGGAGGTGACTCTTGTGGATGTCCTCCTCGGTTGGGGGCAGATTACTGAGGAGGAGGCCGTCCGGTACCGGAAGGCGATAAAGGGGGAGACCCAGGCAGGAGAGGAGAAGCGGCGTCAACCGGGCCGTGGTCGGACAGGCGAGAGGCAACCCCAGAAAATGTTTAGGGGGGGGCACACGGCATGGGCGACTGGGCAGCAGGAGGCTGCCACAGGTTGTATTGGGAGATTAGGAGAGGAGGCCACCGGGTTTGGGGGGCCAGAAGGCAGGTTGGCGGAGCCTGGATGGAGAGCAGAGCCAACTCCCCGTACTCAGGCATGGCAGCATGAGACTGGTCAGGTTCCGGGGTATGCGGAGCTGCGTACTGTGCCACGCATGGTCCGGCATAGTCCGGTACGTCCTGTGCGAGCACCCCGCACGTGTTGTGCGAAGGTGGGCATGCAGCCAGGACGGAGTGTGCCGGCTCAGCGCTCGTGGCCTCCAGTGCCTCTCCTCGGTCCCGGATATCCTGCGCCAGTGTCACGTGCTGTTATGCCAGTACGGGTACACAGCCCTGTACGTCCTGTGCTGATGCCTCACACAGAGTGTGTGAAGGTAGGCATTCAGCCAGGACGGGTTGTGGCAGCTCTTCACTCCAGGTCTCCTATCCGTCTCCACAGCCCGGCCCGGCCTGTCCCTGCTCCACGCACCAAGCCTACGGTGTGCGTCGCCAGCCCGGTCCGGCCTGTCCCTGCTCCACGCACCAAGCCTACGGTGTGCGTCGCCAGCCTGGTCCGGCCTGTCCCTGCTCCTCGCACCAAGCCTACGGTGTGCGTCGCCAGCCCGGTCCGGCCTGTCCCTGTTCCTCGCACCAAGCCTACGGTGTGCGTCGCCAGCCCGGTCCGGCCTGTCCCTGCTCCACGCACCAAGCCTACGGTGTGCGTCGCCAGCCCGGTCCGGCCTGTCCCTGCTCCTCACACCAAGCCTACGGTGTGCGTCGCCAGCCCGGTCCGGCCTGTCCCTGCTCCTCGCACCAAGCCTACGGTGTGCGTCGCCAGCCCGGTCCGGCCTGTCCCTGCTCCACGCACCAAGCCTACGGTGTGCGTCGCCAGCCCGGTCCGGCCTGTCCCTGCTCCTCGCACCAAGCCTACGGTGTGCGTCGCCAGCCCGGTCCGGCCTGTTCCTACTCCACGCACCAAGCCAGGGGTGCGCATCGTCAGCCCGGTTCGGCCCGTTCCTACTCCACGCACCAAGCCAGGGGTGCGAGTTGTCAGCCCGGTCCGGCCCGTTCCGGCTCCACGCACCAAGCCAGGGGTGCGCGTCGTCAGTCCAGCACAACCCGTGCCTGGGTCACCGGTGCCTGGTAAGGTACCGGTCAACTGCTCCACTACGGAGCTGAAGCTAACCGCTCCTGCTACGTCCAGTTCAGCTCCAGCCAGCGGGGCCAGACCGGACCAGGGGCACTATGGGGGGTTTATTGGAGGGTGGTGGGCAAGGCCGGAGCCAGAACCGCCGCCGAGGAGGAATGCCCACCCAGCCCTCCCCTGTTTTGCTCTAGTTGAGGCGCGGTCGCAGTCCGCGCCTTTAGGGGGGGGTACTGTAACACCCTGGCTCTGGGACTCTATTTGTTGAGCCAGGGTGTGTTCTTTCTATGTGGTGTAATTCTATGTTGGGAGTTCTAGTTGGTTTATTTCTATGTTGGCCTGAGTGACTCCCAATCAGAGGCAACGAGTGTCAGCTGTGGCTGGTTGTCTCTGATTGGGAGCCATATTTAAACTGTCTGTTTTTCCCTTTGTGTTTGTGGGTTCTTGTTCCGTGTTGGTCTATGTTACCTAGGACGTTACGAGTCGTTTGTTGTTTTTGTTTACTGTCCGTGTTTATCGCTAATGATAAATAAACATGTTCGTTCATCACGCTGCGCCTTGGTCCTCCTCTCTTAACGACGATCGTGACAGTTTAAGAAACATTTTTCAACAGAATCGGCGGAATGAATACACCCCTGATCACACGAAAACACAGTTCACTTTCATAGCAACCACATAACAGCATGATCCCTTTGATCATTGTATTCCTTCTCGCATCTACGCACTCTCCTCTCACCTTTTCCCTTCGCTTGTGGACTTCAGTGCACAACACATCAGCTTTCTGTGACCAGGCAACAACCTTTTTTTTATTTTTATTTTTTAAATTTTTTTGTCATTTAGCAGACGTTCTTATCCAGAGCGACTTACATTTAGTGAATGCATACTTTTATTTATTTTTTTCCTACCCCCTGTGGGAATCGAACCCACAACCCTCTATCAACTGAGCTACATCCCTGCTGGCCATTCCCTCCCCTACCCTGGACGACGCTGGGCCAATTGCGCGCCGCCCCATGGGTCTCCCGGTCGCGCCGGCTACGACAGAGCCTTTTCAAGCCAAACCTTCATATCATAACCGCTAACCACTACGCAAAGCCTACATCGTTGTCACCATATTAACATCATAGTCAACATAGTGTTGTGGAAATGTTTACACAGGACATTTGAAGTCAAAATTTAATTAATCACTCTTTATTGTCAGCAAGCTGGAGAGGTCACAGTCAAACTTAGACGCATAAAGTACAGGTCTGAAGTGAGCTCTAACGGGGCAGTCCCGTTTAGTTCCCTTATATACTGGTTACAGACACGTTACACAGGCATAGTTCATAGGGTTGGTTCCGGCATGTATCTGGCACCGTCTCCTATCTTAACTTAAAGAACATATTCTGTGCGTTCTGCCAAATAGTCTGAAGGAGGAGGTCATGACGCCCCCCACTCATAACTTTATCAGGCACAGGCAGGAACCAAGGATTGTTTATGACACCAAAGACAAGATGCACAAAGTAACATTTCCTTTACATTCCATCCTTTTATCACTTGTGTGATGATAATAATTACATTTTAAGGTAAGCATTGTTTAACTTCTATTGAAGTAAGGGCAATCAACACATAAAACCGCTCTGTACACAAGCTTGTTAGCTAGCTATCCTGCTAGCTCTCGAAAACTCTAGGCGGCATTATGTGTAATGTAATATAACTGTGAGTCATGATCAAGGGCTAGCTCTGGTCCAACGTTAGTTAAGCCTCTGAAGTTCAAAGACATTCAAAGTTCCTTCACAGAAGCCGCTCCTCCGTAGGTATAATTCTGTGGGCTTATTCAGATAATGCATGTCAGAACAACAAGATGCCCAGCGCTTCATGCCCAGCACTCTCCTCAACCGCAAAGTCAAATCAAATCACATTTTATTTGCCACATGCGCCGAATACAACAGGTGTAGACATTACAGTGAAATGCTTACTTACAAGCCCTTAACCAACAATGCAGTTGTTTATTTTTTTTTTTAAAGCAAATAACTAAAGATCAGCAGTAAAATATAATAACAGTAGGGAGGCTATATACAGGGGGGTACCGGTACAGAGTCAATGTGCGGGGGCACCGGCTAGTTGAGGTAATTAAGGTAATATGTACAAGTGACTATGCATAAATAATAAACAGAGTAGTAGCAGCGTAAAAGAGGGGGATTGGGTGGGGTGGGGGGGCAGTGCAAATAGTCTGTGTAGCCATGATTAGCTGTTCAGGAGTCTTATGGTTTGGGGGTAGAAGCTTTTAAGAAGCCTTTTGGACCTAGACTTGGCACTCCGGTACCGCTTGCCGTGCGGTAGCAGAGAGAACAGTCTATGACTAGGGTGGCTGGAGTCTTTGAAAATGTTTAGGGTCTTCCTCTGACACCGCCTGGTATAGAGGTCCTGGATAGCAGGAAGCTCTGTAGTGCCTTGCAGTCGGAGGCCGAGCAGTTGCCATACCAGGCGGTGATGCAACCAGTCAGCTGTTGAGAAGCCTTTTGGACCTAGACTTGGCGCTCCGGTACCGCTTGCCGTGCGGTAGCAGAGAGAACAGTCAGAGAGAACAGTCTATGACCAGGGTGGCTGGAGTCTTTGACAAGTGTCAGTTGCATGTCGCACCCTGCACTACACTTGTCTGTCCAATGCATGTACATACAGTGGGGGAAAAAAAGTATTTAGTCAGCCACCAATTGTGTAAGTTCTCCCACTTAAAAAGATGAGAGAGGCCTGTAATTTTCATCATAGGTACACGTCAACTATGACAGACAAATTGAGAAAAAATAATCCAGAAAATCACATTGTAGGATTTTTTATGAATTTATTTGCAAATTATGGTGGAAAATAAGTATTTGGTCACCTACAAACAAGCAAGATTTCTGGCTCTCACAGACCTGTAACTTCTTCTTTAAGAGGCTCCTCTGTCCTCCACTCGTTACCTGTATTAATGGCACCTGTTTGAACTTGTTATCAGTATAAAAGACACCTGACCACAACCTCAAACAGTCACACTCCAAACTCCACTATGGCCAAGACCAAAGAGCTGTCAAAGGACACCAGGAACAACATTGTAGACCTGCACCAGGCTGGGAAGACTGAATTTGCAATAGGTAAGCAGCTTGGTTTGAAGAAATCAACTGTGGGAGCAATTATTAGGAAATGGAAGACATACAAGACCACTGATAATCTCCCTCGATCTGGGGCTCCACGCAAGATCTCAACCCGTGGGGTCAAAATGATCACAAGAACGGTGAGCAAAAATCCCAGAACCACATGGGGGGACCTAGTGAATGACCTGCAGAGAGCTGGGACCAAAGTAACAAAGCCTACCATCAGTAACACACTACGCCGACAGGGACTCAAATCCTACAGTGCCAGACGTGTCCCCCTGCTTAAGCCAGTACATGTCCAGGCCCGTCTGAAGTTTGCTAAAGTGCATTTGGATGATCCAGAAGAGGATTGGGAGAATGTCTTATGGTCAGATGAAACCAAAATAGAACTTTTTGGTAAAATCTCAACTTGTCGTGTTTGGAGGACAAAGAATGCTGAGTTGCATCCAAAGAACACCATACCTACTGTGAAGCATGGGGGTGGAAACATCATGCTTTGGGGCTGTTTTTCTGCAAAGGGACCAGGACGACTGATCCGTGTAAAGGAAAGAATGAATGGGGCCATGTATCATGAGATTTTGAGTGAAAACCTCCTTCCATCAGCAAGGGCATTGAAGATGAAACGTGGCTGGGTCTTTCAGCATGACAATGATCCCAAACACACCGCCCGGGCAACGAAGGAGTGGCTTCTTAAGAAGCATTTCAAGGTCCTGGAGTGGCCTAGTCAGTCTCCAGATCTCAACCCCATAGAAAATCTTTGGAGGGAGTTGAAAGTCTGTGTTGCCCAGCGACAGCCCCAAAACATCACTGCTCTAGAGGAGATCTGCATGGAGGAATGGGCCAAAATACCAGCAACAGTGTGTGAAAACCTTGTGAAGACTTACAGAAAACGTTTGACCTGTGTCATTGCCAACAAAGGGTATATACCAAAGTATTGAGAAACTTTTGTTATTGACCAAATACTGATTTTCCACCATAATTTGCAAATAAATTCATTAAAAATCCTACAATGTGATTATCTGGAATTTTTTTCCTCATTTTGTTTGTCATAGTTGACGTGTACCTATGATGAAAATTACAGGCCTCCCTCATCTTTTTAAGTGGGAGAACTTGCACAATAGGTGGCTGACTAAATACATTTTTCCCCCACTGTAGCTTGCCCACTCCATAGCAAGCTTCTCTATCCATTGGTAAAGTAATTTAATGTTGAGCTAAATGTAAAAAAAAAAAAGATTTCAGGGGTTTAAAAAGGAACAGAAAGGAACAATATAAACCGTTACTTTTTTGGGTTCAAACCGGTTCAGAACTTTATTTTGCTGGTCGGAATAGTGGAACGGAACGAAAAAAATAATGTTTATTTTTTTAGAATGAAACGATTGGAAAATAATTTAGGTTCCAACCCCTTTGAGATATTTCTGTATTTAATTTTCAATAAATCAGCAAAAATTTATAAAAACATGTTTTCACTTTGTCATTGTGGGGTATTGAATTCAGGCTGTAACACAACAAAATGTGGACTAAATCAAGGGGTATGAACACGAAGCAGAATGTAACTGAAAGCTGAATTGCATGGCGAGACAGAATCCAAATCAACACCCACCCTCCCTCGACCTTGCTCTCCCTGTCTTCTCTCCCCTCATTAAATCTACAACATGTTGACTTTGTCATAACCTTTGCGACAATTAGTGTGTCCGCTAACTCTTTATACAGCTCGGACTAATCTTACCTTAATCTACCTGTTTCCTTGGACAAAAATCAGGGCAAGGCTAGCTCCACAGGGAGAAATCGCTGACTCACTCTCTGGACCTCTTAGTAGGCTACTACAGAACACCATACTTACTAGGCATCAGACCAGGCCTGAATGAACCAAATAGGACTAATATAAGACCTAAATGGGCCCCAGACATGGTAAGATAAAATAATTATCAATTGTGAATATGTGTGAAATTCTGGTGTGTTTACATTTTGCGTGTAAAGTCTTGATATCTGTAGGAGTTTGGAGCGAGTGTTGGAGTTACGCTCCTTTATTTGAAGTTAGGGTTTCCTTGGTTTGACATTGATTCAGCTTTTAAAGATACATTGTTACCTGTAATTGATATCCCTACACTACAGTATATGACTTCAAAAGCCCTATGGCTCTATTTTATCAAACCTAACGCAATGGTAAATCTAAGCGCATGCGACAGTGGTATAGGTTCAGGGGTGCGTCAGAAATATTTTCGCTATTTTCACTATCACAATTATCAACGCACTTGCTGGCGTTGGCGCGAAAGGGCTAGGTTTTGATGAATAAACAAGTTGTGGGTGTGTCGAGGCTTGGCCAATCAGAACGTGCTCCATGGCGAAATAAATGGTTGCTTCAGGTTGTGTATTTACGGTATTGTATGTTTTGCCTTGGAATCAACTCCAATTCCAATGTTAGTCCATTATAGTTTGTTAAATGGCTTAAAGAAATGAAATAACAAAATGTAGACCTATGAAACTCTCACTCACATGGCTCTCCATCACGTGATCGGGTCTTTCTCACAGGCTACAAGTGAAGACAGACACATCGGGGACACAACTGCGCGCATCCTTATCTAATTCCGACGTGCATATTGAAGCTATTGGAAGAACTGTACTTTTCGTCAGCAAACAAGATGAGTAGGCCTAACGAACAGCAAAAGCACTAGCCTATGTCAATCTACTATCCCCCATAGTACAAAAGTTGACCTATTCTGTGGAATAAATAAATATTCCAAACATAGTCTGGGACAGTTGTGGGATGCGATAGATCCCAAATTAATACAACCACTAGCATCAAAAACAACTTTTTTAAGCAATGTGGCTGACGCAACAGATTAGAACGTTTAGCTTAAAATGTTGATAAACTATTAGGCTATTTCTTCACATTATAAGCACAGCAATGCGCACATGGCAGTAGGCTATAAGCGCGAATGTTCCATTAGCAGGAAAACACCATTATCAAAAGTGACCGCAAATGCGATTATGCATGAAATGCTTTTATTATAATGGTGTATTTTTATGGTAAAAAATATTTCCCCAAACTTGAAATTCACGCGCTGCTTATGTATGCCAGTTAGGCTCTAAACCCCTTGTAAAGCGGATTAATGTGCTTCATTTTAAGAATGTATTTGGCCACTTTAGTTGTGATACAAACCTTATCAAAACATATAGGCCTATGGGCTAGGCTACATGAGGTGTGCGACTATGATTCGAAAAAGTCACAAAAAAAAGGCAGTTTCTTATGCTGGGCATCATTCACAAGTGATAATATATCATTCACAAGTGATAGGCTAATATTGTCACCCATCAGACTATTCTTGATTTAATCTTGTCTTTACATATACTAAATAATATATGTGTCAAACTTGTTTTGATTTAGAATGGACCATTATCATGCACCTGTCTTGAAACAGGGGCAGCGGGAAAAATACATGTAATCTATGCAAATAAATAGCGAATGGAGGACGCTTTCCTGTGGTTAATTTTCATGCCATTCATGTAGGCTATACTCCTGTTGTAAAGATAAACAATGTGCTTAATATTAGGAAAGTTGAGAAATAAATATAGTAGGCCTAGTCTATAGAAAGCTGATGGGATCCTCCTGTTTTTAATAGAGGCCTCCTGTTTTTAATAGAGGCCATCACTCTGTTTTCTCGCGCTATTGCATAGCCTATAGAAATGTTGCGCAACATGAGCTCATGGGTTCTCATGAAGTGATTAGATTTTCGAAACATTTGCATTGATGTCAGAGTGATTAGAGGGACAATAGAGTGCTGAGTACCAGGCAGTTATCAAGTTTGGTAGGCTACTAATGACCATCAGCAGCATCAGAGCATGGAGAAGCCTAATTATGTGACTAAACGGTCACGTGGAATTTGACTGCCTTCATGACTCGTGACCGCCGGTGTGGCGGTAATACGGTCACCGCAACAGTCCTAGACCTATCCCATCTTTGCTAAATAAGTTAACGTGACCCATTTGCAGTCCAGATTGTTCTATGTAATTGCATGGCTTCAATAGTGTTCACATTGATATAGGGCCTAGGCCTACTGTAAATTGCATTATGGCCAAGCATGGACATGCCAAACATTGTCAATAAGCACGATTTAATTCATTACTGATAAGGCCTGAAAAGAGAATGAATAATTCTAATCAAATTCTAAACAAAACGAAACAACAACTTGTTTTAAATAGGCTATGTCAAACTTACAGGCACCATCATTTCATTTCTCCCCGTGGGCATATAGTATTAAAACAACGCAGACTATGGAGAGTTTTATGCACATCCAAAACGGAACCTGCATGGCTAAAATAATGTGGGCCTGCCTACAATGCATACTGTAGATAAAAAGGGGACGTCAGCTCACTGTTTTACTCCTCTCAAACTTGATATTTGAATAATGCTTTGGTGATTAAGATTTATTTCCAAGCGGTCTCAGGAACCAAACCCTTTATCGACTGTCCTGTTTCTAAATACGAAGTATACAGGCACATTAGGCTATTCTTGTTCCAGACGCATATGGGTAGTGTGCGCCACGGCTGGATAGGCTGTGTTTCCGCTGTAAAAATGTATGCAATAACCAACTGCATTACCACTAAAAACAGCTTTTGGTTGGTTTTAAATATCCCTATCAGCGCTGCCTGAAATTAGCACTTTGGATCATGTTTTTAAGAACACACCTCAATTATTTCCACCCCGCCCATCTGAGCGCAAGCGAACTGATATAAGACAGGTAAGTTGCCGAACCTGGCGTTAGGGCTGGAAAATGCCAGTGTGGCAGTTTTTGCATGACGAAATTGCAAACTGACATGCATTTGACACTAGCGCCGTCTTAACTCCAGCCGAAAATAGATCCCCTAAACTCTGCTGAAAAATTTTATCAAAATCTTCAAACGTCTGCTCTATTTCTCACTGCACAGCTTCGCATTTCAACCATTGTGTCAATGTTTCAGTCGGAAAAATGCTACTGAGTAGACTGATGTTTTATGTCCTTGAGGATAGAAACGGGTCTTAATTGCAGGAACACTTTCTAGTCCATTTGGGGCCTACAGTATCCTCCCAGGCCCAGTGAAGCCAAGGCAGTGGTATGATGCGACGACTCACTCCCTGTGCTGTCACATTCTTTGTTTTGTACTTACATATGTCTGCAATCATGCTGCACACTCTCAGAAGACTAGAAAATCTAATCTAATCTGGAGACATTCATCTCTCAAGGTACAAACGCCTTCTTCAAACACCAGTGTCGGTGGATCATCGCTAGAGCAATTCAAAATCCCAGTTGAATCAACCCTGGAACATTGTCCCTATTCTTCCGTCCCCCTCTTCTTTGTCTCAGGGTATTACAGGAGGGCATCCACTTGCCACCTTAGCTGTTACCGACCGTCAACCATTTTCAATCTCATCTGTTTGGCAATCTCCCATCTGCTGATTTAAGGCGGACCTCCCTCGCCGTGCCTCCTCTCGCCTCTTGACCGTTCCACTACCCACCCACCCACCGGTACCTTTCCTCTTTACATGATGGATCACGGCATCCGCATTGCCAGCCCCAACATGCAGTGCAAACATGCATCCATCACACGTGAGGTGATGATAGGGTAGGTAGTTGGGCTGAGAATAAACTTCTTCTGGAACACATACAGCAGGTTGAGGTGGGAAGGCAACTGTGTGGTTTGGTGTGAAATGGGTGAAATGGCTGAGAAGTCGTGTACTTCTCCGTGTTCCATATTTTACATTCAGAGCGTGGGGTGTGATTGAGGGTTGAAATAATTGCCCCTGAAAGCCTGTCAAGGGTTTTCCATTCGAACAGCCGTGCTGTTTGTTGAACCAAGTAAAGATCCCCTAGCCACCCCAGAAGTAATCTGTATTAAGCTAATAATTACTCTTCGCTTTCATCAAGATTTCTCAACATTTGGGGAGTATAGCTGTGTGAGCGAGTCAACAAAGAAAAGCCAAGGTATGCAGAAGGAAATAACCTCACACGGACAGACTGCAGCTTAAGAAAGTTCATAAAAGTTAATGCACCGCTAGAATCAATTATATCCCACTCCGCCAATGCCTACCCATTGAGGAAAGGAACGAAATGGTGTTTACATTGCTTCTATCAAGAAAACAGTGTTTAAAGGATCATACTTGTTTATTAATCATTCTGTCGAAGTGCTCACCTTGGTAATTTCATAAGTAGTTCGACTGATTTGATTGAATTCAAAGCGCAAAGTTAATGCACACGCTGAAGTTATTCATCAGTGCTTAACTGGTGAATAGGATGATTGAAAGAATGGTTAAGATGATTAATTTTCATCATGCACACACACTACTCTCAAGAAAAATCAGTGTGAGCAGAAAGTATTTCACAAGGAAGGCGTTTATAATAATATGCCATTTAGCAGACGCTTTTATCCAAAGCAACTTACAGTCATGCGTACATACATTTTTTTTTGTGAATGGGTGGTCCCGGGGATCGAACCCACTACCCTGGCGTTACAAGTGCCGTGCTCCACCAGCTGAGCTACAGAGGACCAAATATGCTGCTTACAATTATTAGAGATAAGCTCTTATCACCTTCAAAAGATCAGGTGTAGAAATAGCACTGAAATTCTGCTAACCGTCTGTATCATGCTGATATTAGAAACACTGAGGATGAAACGTACTGTGCTTGGTTTGTTTGATCTGCTACCTTGTAAACAGAAAGACATGTATAACACACTAATCCCTTTCTAGAAAACCTGTGTGGAAAATGTCACCATGATTCATTGACTTTCATGGCATTAAGTTAAAGAGGATGTGAGCGGAGAGAACTTCATGCCAAATGATAGTGTTGATGCGAGCATCTGAGATGAAGGTGTCTGGTTTCATTTTACAAGTTAAAAGATGTAAGGAGAGAAGGTTGATAGAGGTAGCAGAGGAGGAGAGAGACATAAAGAGAGCGGTGGATGATGAAAAGAGACTGCTACAGTGGGGAAATAAAGTTTTTAGTCAGCCACCAATTGTGCAAGTTCTCCCACTTAAAAAGATGAGAGAGGCCTGTAATTTTCATCATAGGTACACGTCAACTATGACAGACAAAATGAGAAGAAAAAAAATCCAGAAAATCACATTGTAGGATTTTTAATGAATTTATTTGCAAATGATGGTGGAAAATAAGTATTTGGTCAATAACAAAAGTTTCTCAATACTTTGTTATATACCCTTTGTTGGCAATGACACAGGTCAAACGTTTTCGGTAAGTCTTCACAAGGTTTTCACACACTGTTGCTGGTATTTTGGCCCAT
Organism: Coregonus clupeaformis; assembly: GCF_020615455.1. Lineage (NCBI taxonomy): Eukaryota > Metazoa > Chordata > Actinopteri > Salmoniformes > Salmonidae > Coregonus > Coregonus clupeaformis. The sequence goes on from NC_059202.1 coordinate 21,859,056, forward strand.
TCCTCCATGCAGATCTCCTCTAGAGCAGTGATGTTTTGGGGCTGTCGCTGGGCAACACAGACTTTCAACCCCCCTCTAAAGATTTTCTATGGGGTTGAGATCTGGAGACTGGCTAGGCCACTCCAGGACCTTGAAATGCTTCTTACGAAGCCACTCCTTCGTTGCCCGGGCGGTGTGTTTGGGATCATTGTCATGCTGAAAGACCCAGCCACGTTTCATCTTCAATGCCCTTGCTGATGGAAGGAGGTTTTCACTCAAAATCTCATGATACATGGCCCCATTCATTCTTTCCTTTACACGGATCAGTCGTCCTGGTCCCTTTGCAGAAAAACAGCCCCAAAGCATGATGTTTCCACCCCTATGCTTCACAGTAGGTATGGTGTTCTTTGGATGCAACTCAGCATTCTTTGTCCTCCAAACACGACGAGTTGAGTTTTTACCAAAACATTTCTATATGACATTCTCCCAATCCTCTTCTGGATCATCCAAATGCACTCTAGCAAACTTCAGACGGGCCTGGACATGTACTGGCTTAAGCAGGGGGACACATCTGGCACTGCAGGATTTGAGTCCCTGGAGGCGTAGTGTGTTACTGATGGTAGGCTTTGTTACTTTGGTCCCAGCTCTCTGCAGGCCATTCACTAGGTCCCCCCGTGTGGTTCTGGGATTTTTGCTCACCGTTCTTGTGATCATTTTGACCCCACGTTGTGAGATTATCAGTGGTCTTGTATGTCTTCCATTTCCTAATAATTGCTCCCACAGTTGATTTCTTCAAACCAAGCTGCTTACCTATTGCAGATTCAGTCTTCCCAGCCTGGTGCAGGTCTACAATTTTGTTTCTGGTGTCCTTTGACAGCTCTTTGGTCTTGGCCACAGTGGAGTTTGGAGTGTGACTGTTTGAGGTTGTGGGCAGGTGTCGTTTATACTGATAACAAGTTCAAACAGGTGCCATTAATACAGGTAATGAGTGGAGGACAGAGGAGCCTCTTAAAGAAGAAGTTACTGGTCTGTGAGAGCCAGAAATCTTGCTTGTTTGTAGGTGACCAAATACTTATTTTCCACCATAATTTGCAAATAAATTCATTAAAAATCCTACAATGTGATTTTCTGGAGAAAAAAATTCTCAATTTGTCTGTCATAGTTGACGTGTACCTACAGAAACAACAGAAAATTACAGGCCTCTCTCATCTTTTTAAGTGGGAGAACTTGCACAATTGGTGGCTGACTAAATACTTTTTTCCCCCACTGTACATGAGGGCAGAATGTGGGCTGGATGGGTGAGAGATGGGGGCACCGCTGGCACTGAAGTCAGAATAATAGTGAGAATACTAGACTGTCTGGGATGTAGGAGGACGCAAAGGGTTAGCGACTTAGGGCTCCACATACAAATAATACACAGCACAACACAGCTAGGCTAACACTCTGTAGCTACGACCTAGCATTAGCCGCTAGCCATTTTGTTGTCTCTGTATCCTAGCATTAATCCTGCATTAGCACTCTTTTAATCCTAGTAATTGTAATGACCTGTCTCTTCAGAATCTCTTATCTTACTTCCTTCTCTGTCAGAGAAACGACCGGCTGTCACGACTTCCGCCGAGGCTGCCTCTCCTCCTTGTTCGGGCAGGCTTCGGCGTTCGTCGTCACCGGCTTACTAGCCTCGGCCGCTCCATATATCATCATTCCATTTGTCTTGTCAATTACACACACCTGGTTCTTATCCCCTCATTAGTCTGTGTATAAGCGTTCCCTCTGCCCCCTTGTCGGTGATTGTTTATTGTGAGAGTAGTGTAGCTCGGTGGAGCTACTCGTACCTTGTATTGCCGGGGTAGATTGCCGGGACAGAGGTTGTGTTTTTCTCTAGCTGGAGGTAAGCAGGGGGTAAGCTTCTCATATGGTGTTGAGTAAAGCTTAACCATGTATTAGATCGTAGGTAGGTAGTTAGTTGTAGTTAGGTATTGTATTTATCATAGGTTAGTATTGTTATTGTAGGTTTCCGTAGGTAATAGTAGGTTAGTATCGAAGCACGAGGCTAGCTAGCTAGTGGGTAGCTACTGGTAACGATTAGCAACGGTGGAGAGCTGTTTCCAATGTTAATGTGCTGCTAGCCAACGTTTAATTTTTTGCTGCGTTATGCGTTATGAAAGGAACTAGACACGGACATGAATTATCTGTTTAGTGTGCTAACACACTCTTGGCAGTTTGTTGTAACCAAGTATTGGTGCTAAATTGTGTGTTAATGGATGCTAGCTTGCTAGTTAGCTACGGCGTCATAGCTAGGCATCGTGGGTTGTTGTGGTTAGTTACTGTAGGTTGGCAGTGTCTTCGGCCGTGCCGGCTGTAGCACGAAGCGAGCTAACTAGCTGTTTTTTCGAACAGAGTCAGAGTCAACACAGTAGCCATTGTGTGCCGGGGGTAGCACGAAGCTAGCTAGCTAGCCGTTCTTCAAACAAAGTCAACACAGTGGCCATTGCTAGCTACCCAACACGACCAGCTAACTGTACTGTAGTAGCTAAATACAATATACTTGTCCTAGCTAGCCAACGTTTAATCATTGCTGCGTCATGAAAGGAACTTGACACAGACACGAATGATCTGTTTAGTGTGTTATCACACTATTGGTGTGTCTTGGCAGTGTCTTCGGCCGTGCCGGCTGTTCGAACAGAGTCAGAGTCAACACAATAGCCATTGTGTGCCGGGTGTAGCACGAAGCTAGCTAGCTAGCCGTTCTTCAAACAAAGTCAACACAGTGGCCATTGCTAGCTACCCAACACGACCAGCTAACTGTACGGTAGTAGCCAAATACAATATACTTGTCCTAGCTAGCCAACGTTTAATCATTGCTGCGTCATGAAAGGAACTTGACACAGACACGAATGATCTGTTTAGTGTGTTATCACACTATTGGTGGTTTGTTGTGACCAAGTGTTGGTGCTAAACGGTGTGTTATTGTTATTGGATGCTAGCTTGCTAGTTAGCTATGGTGTCATAGTTAGCTAGCTGAATAAAGTGGGTTGAGTCTATTCCTTTAAACATTGAACCGCTGTGGTTCACAACAATTCTGATTTCTAAAGGTGGAAGTTGGGAGAGTTTTTGTTCGGGTGGTTCAGTGAAACAATTTTAGTTTCTGAGGTAGAAGTTTTTGGTGAGGGAGGCCCTGCTCTCTCCTCTCCCAGATGCTTAGCTCATTTCATTCCGATCTCCTCTGCATTTTTGTAGCCATTTGCTACAGCCTGTCAACTATGCCTCTGCCTATCCCTGTTCTCTCCTCTCTGCACAGGCTACACAAACGCACCACACCGCGTGGCTGCTGCCTCTCTAACCTGGTGGTCCCTGCACGCACCCCACACCTGGAGTTCCAGGTCGCAGGCAGCCTCTGGAACTGCCGTTCTGCTGCCAACAAAGCGGACTTCATCCCAGCCTATGCCAACCTCCAGTCCCTCGACTTCCTGGCGCTGACGGAAACATGGATCACCACTGAAAACACTGCTACTCCTACTGCTCTCTCGTCTGACCATGTGTTCTCGCATACCCCGAGAGCATCTGGTCAGAGGGGTGGTGGTACAGGAATCCTCATCCCTCCCAAGTGGACATTCTCAATTTTTCCCCTAACCCATCTGTCTATCTCCTCATTTGAATTCCATGCTGTCACAGTCACTAGCCCATTTAAGCTTAATATCCTTGTCATCTATCGCCCTCCAGGTTCCCTTGGAGAGTTCATCAATGAGCTTGACGCCTTGATAAGTTCCTTCCCTGAGGATGGCTCACCCCTCACAGTTTTGGGGGATTTCAACCTCCCTATGTCCACATTTGACTCATTTCTCTCTGCCTCCTTCTTTCCACTCCTCTCCTCTTTTGACCTCACCCTCTCACCGTCCCCCCTACTCACAAGGCAGGCAATACGCTTGACCTCATCTTCACTAGATGCTGCTCCTCTACTAATCTCACTGCAACTCCCCTCCATGTCTCCGACCACTACTTTGTTTCCTTTTCTCTCTCGCTCTCCTCCCACACTACTCACTCTGCCCCTACACAGATGGTAATGCGCCGCCGCAACCTTCGCTCTCTCTCTCCCACTACTCTCTCCTCTTCCATCCTATCATCTCTTCCCTCTGCTCAATCCTTCTCCCTCCAATCTCCTGATTCTGCCTCCTCAACCCTCCTCTCCTCCCTTTCTGCATCCTTTGACTCTCTGTGTCCCCTATCCTCCCGGCCGGCTCGGTCCTCCCCTCCAGCTCCGTGGCTTGATGACTCATTGCGAGCTCACAGAACAGAGCTCCGGGCAGCGGAGCGGAAATGGAAGAAAACTAAACTCCCTGCCGACCTGGCATCTTTTCACTCCCTCCTCTCTACATTTTCTTCATCTGTTTCTGCTGCTAAGGCCACCTTCTACCACTCTAAATTCCAAGCATCTGCCTCTAACCCTAGGAAGCTCTTTGCCACATTTTCCTCCCTCCTGAATCCTCCCCCCCCCCTCTCTCTCTGTGGATGACTTCGTCAACCACTTTGAAAAGAAGGTTGACGACATCCGATCCTCGTTTGTTAAGTCTAATGACACTGCTGGTCCTGCTCACACTGCCCTACCCTATGCTTTGACTTCTCTCTCCCCTCTCTCTCCAGATAAAATCCTGCGACTTGTGACTGCAGGCCGCCCAACAACCTGCCCGCTTGACCCCATCCCCTCCTCCCTTCTCCAGACCATCTCCGGTGACCTTCTCCCCTACCTCACCTCGCTGATCAACTCATCCTTGACCGCTGGCCATGTCCCTTCCGTCTTCAAGAGAGCGAGAGTTGCTCCCCTTCTCAAAAAACCAACACTCGACCCCACTGATGTCAACAACTACAGACCAGTATCCCTTCTTTCTTTTCTTTCCAATACTATTGAGCGTGCCGTCTTTAGCCAACTCTCTTGCTATCTCTCTCAGAATGACCTTCTTGATCCAAACCAATCAGGTTTCAGGACTGGTCATTCAACTGAGACTGCTCTTCTCTGTGTCACGGAGACTCTCCGCACTGCTAAAGCTAACTCTCTCTCCTCTGCTCTTGTCCTTCTAGACCTGTCTGCTGCCTTTGATACTGTGAACCATCAGATCCTCCTCTCCACCCTCTCCGAGCTGGGCATCTCCGGCGCGGCTCACTCCTGGATTGCGTCCTACCTGACCGGTCGCTCCTACCAAGTGGCGTGGCGAGAAGCTGTCTCCGCACCACGTGCTCTCACCACTGGTGTCCCCCAGGGCTCAGTTCTAGGCCCTCTCCTTTTCTCCCTATACACCAAGTCACTTGGCTCTGTCATATCCTCACATGGCCTTTCCTATCATTGCTACGCTGACGATACACAACTAATCTTCTCCTTTCCCCCTTCTGATAACCAGGTGGCGAATCGCATCTCTGCATGTCTGGCAGACATATCAGTATGGATGACGGATCACCACCTCAAGCTGAACCCTGGCAAGACGGAGCTGCTCTTCCTCCCGGGGAAGGACTGCCCGTTCCATGATCTCGCCATCACGGTTGACAACTCCGCTGTGTCCTCCTCCCAGAGTGCGAAGAGCCTAGGCGTGACCCTGGACAACACCCTGTCGTTCTCCGCCAACATCAAGGCGGTGACCCGCTCCTGCAGGTTCATGCTCTACAACATTCGGAGAGTACGACCCTGCCTTACACAGGAAGCGGCACAGGTCCTAATCCAGGCACTTGTCATCTCCCGGCTGGACTACTGCAACTCGCTGTTGGCTGGCCTCCCTGCCTGTGCCATTAAACCCCTACAACTCATCCAGAATGCCGCAGCCCGTCTGGTGTTCAACCTTCCCAAGTTCTCTCACGTCACCCCCCTCCTCCGCACACTCCACTGGCTTCCAGTTGAAGCTCGCATCCGCTACAAGACCATGGTGCTTGCCTATGGAGCAGTGAGGGGAACGGCACCTCTGTACCTTCAGGCTCTGATCAGTCCCTACACCCAAACGAGGGCATTGCGTTCATCCACCTCTGGCCTGCTGGCTCCCTTCCTCTGCGGAAGCATAGTTCCCGCTCAGCCCAGTCAAAACTGTTCGCTGCTCTGGCACCCCAATGGTGGAACAAGCTCCCTCACGACGCCAGGACAGCGGAGTCACTCACCACCTTCCGGAGACATTTGAAACCCCACCTCTTTAAGGAATACCTGGGATAGGATAAAGTAATCCTTCTACCCCCCAAATTGTAAAGTGGTTATCCCACTGGCTATAGGGTGAACGCACCAATTTGTGAGTCGCTCTGGCTAAGAGCGTCTGCTAAATGACGTTAATGTGCCCTTGAGCAAGGCACTTAACCCTAATTGCTCCTGTAAGTCGCTCTGGATAAGAGCGTCTGCTAAATGACTAAAATGTAATGTAAATGTAGATTTTTCCCCTGTGCCTGTATATTGCTGGAGCTACCCATACCGTGTATTGCCAGGATAGATGGTTTCCCCTGTGCCTGTTTTCGCTATCCAGTGCAATTGTGTACGTTTACATTTACATTTTAGTCGACGCTCTTATCCAGAGCGACTTACAGGAGCAATTAGGGTTAAGTGCCTTGCTTAAGGGCACATCAACAGATTTTTCACCTAGTCGGCTCGGGGATTAGAACCAGCAACCTTTCGGTTACTGGCACAACGCTCTTACCCACTAAGCTACCTGCCGACGGAATAAACTCTGTATTCGGTGATATACCCTCCTGCGCCTGACTCCTTCTATCACACTCATCACACTTGCCAACATAATGGATGTGATAATGCTGAATATTAATAATAATCTTCAAAACAATGAGAAAGCCTCTCAGTCTAGCCATGCCAATATTTTACAGCGCCAATTATTCTCTGTCTACGGGACTCAAGTGTCGTGTTGTAATTCCTTTTGGGGTGTTATAATAACGAAAGACAAATAAATGGGGACAGAAAAGAGAAAAAAATGCAGGATGGTTTACAATTCGACATGGCAGATTATTAAAATGTTGAGGATGACATACATAGAAATTAAAGAGGCTCGAACACAAACACTGAAAAGCACCACAGAAGAGCGCTTCCTAACAGCACCCACGCCGAAGAGCTTCTTGATCACAGACGCCAGAGACCCAGAGTACCCAGGGTGCTTTTCATCAGTGGTAATAATGCATCAGTAGGTACGTTTTGAAGGAGGCCATTTTGAATACTAAAGGCATTTTTCTTCCATTGATGTTGCCCTCAAGGTAATTCACAATCAATGCGCGCAACCTTCAAAAACTGCCATATTACAGTACTATTAAACAAACTACACATCCCAGCCTACTCCATCCTCTTTTTACACCATTCTTCTTGCTCCTTCAGTTGATTAATCTGATACTCTACATCAGGGTTCCCCAACTGGCAGCCCGTGGGCTTAATTATGCCCGCGGTTGGTTTTATTTCAAAATGTTTTTTCATTGTTAGACATTAAAGGGGCAGTTGCTTCATCCATTTGTGGACTTCTGAATTAATGAAACGTACCCATTGGTTCTTGAAGATATAACTTATAAATGCCCCATGAGCTTAGTTCAACCCCACCAGAACCCAAAATATAAGCTTGTTTCACTCCAATATTTGTAAACAAAGGAAATGTAAACAAACACTGTATAGCCTCAAAACATGGTTAAAACTACACATTTGATATCATGGTTGATCATTCCTTGCATCCGTAGCTCTGTCTATGAATTTGAGAGTGGTTAAATTTCTCCAGCCCTATCCCTCAACTTCTTACCAAAACAGGGGTGGGGAGTCCCTTTGTTATTGTTTCAACTGTTGATGGCCGCTTTAAAGACTGTAAAAACACCAGGAAATCAGCTCCAAGTTATTTTAATTTTGGAAATCTGTTCCCAGGTATGACATCAATCCATGCTTTTGGTTGTATTTCCCTGGCACTGTTCCCAAATGATAAAGTTTTTAGCATTTGTGGCACAAATCCCATTCAAGTCATGGTACAGATATTAGCATTTTTTAAGCATCATCTCCAAATAATTCGAAGCATCTAAAATGTATTGTGTCTCAAACATAATGCCTCGAAAAATGCTAATATGTGACCAACCGGCTCAATTCGGTCTTATGTAGCAAAATGTTAACTTGTGTTTTTTACATTGGATAAAAGTAAAGACTCGAAAATGGTATATCGTACACTACAGTTGAGGAACAATGAGAAATACATTCTCACTGTAGCTTTGTTGGTAGAGCATGCCGCTTGCAACGCCAGGGTTGTGGGTTCGTTTCCCACGGGGGGCCAGTATGAAAATGTATGCACTCACTAACTGTAAGTCGCTCTGGATAAGAGTGTCTGCTAAAATTACTTGAAAGTTGATAAACTTGTAACCCCACTTTTGAGAAAAGGACCCTTAAATGTTTTGTTACACCTACTGGAGAGCTCTTCTTTGTCTACACCCATTCAGCATCGTTCACATCCTCTTAAGCCTTAGACCCACCCATCTCTTTAAGGAGTCACATGTGAGGCCATGTGCTAAATAGAGTGAGTACGGTAGTGTAATAAACAACCAAAGATTTCAGGACTAAAGGCTGGTTTTTACTACGTCTGTCGACAGGTCTGTAGACAGTTGTCGCAGTGACATCGTGAACATTCTATTGACGTCCGACATCAAACTTGTCATTGTCATTATGAAAAAGTATAAACACAATAACAACAGTCTGCATGACATCAGTAGCCTGGTGGTCCAAAACAGCACAACTGTTGTATTTTAACATGAATAAACCCATCCATTTAAACGTTAGCTAGTGAGCCAGCTAGCAAGCCAGCCAGCTAACATTAGCTAGCTAACTAACAGTATGCTTTAATCTGCAATGAAAACAACTTTCTGACAAAATGAGAAACGTATAATATCTGAAAATGTAGCTAGCTAGACTCTCTTACCCGTATACATGGATGAACGCTTCTCCCTCTCTGTCACGGATGCCATGGTTGCCCTTAGATTGAAGATGTAATCCGGAGACAGGTGCTTTATAGAACAGCCTTCTGTGTGTTCTATTTTTGACTCCCTCCGCATATTTGCAATCAAACGCCATAATTTTCTCCATCTCCTATCTTTCAAAAAAGCTGTGTTAGAAAGGATTACCTACACATACTAAGCAGCTCATGTTAAATACAAAACTATTTTACATGGCAGACCAATCTGAACTCATCTCTCTGCATGTCCAGCCCATCCATTATCTCAGCCAATCATGGCTAGCAGGAAGGTTACTGTCTTTTTCCATGGCTAAACCAACAGGGCTCTTAATTTAACTAATTTATTTGTATTTACAGATGGCATACAAGTTTGTTATTAAGGCACATTTAAATTTCATATGTTCCAGAAGGCATTTCTGCCAAAAAACGCATTTTGATAAGAAAATAAACGTTTACGTTTAAATGCTTCTCCTGTGAAGTAGTGACGCGTGACATACGCCTGGTTTCCTGAAACTAGTCACATATCGAATGGGATTGGTGCCACAAATGCTAAAACTTTAGCATTTGTAAACAGTGCCTGGGAAACTAAACCAAAGTATGGATTGCTGTCATACCTTGTCCATAGGCAGTTTACAGGGTAAGGAAACCAATATCCCTTTAAGTAATAGGATTTAGAACAGTTTTAGACAAATATGGCACAATTCTACTCAGTCTTCACAAATCATCATAATTTAATTACTTTTTAATAGAACTAGTGGATGCCATTAGCATGAAGTACATGAAATATGAGTGTATGAATAGGAAGGGTTGGTCAAAGCAAGGCAGAGAGATTCTGTGTGTTCAGATAAATTGAGGGGGATTATTAGCTTTCTTGAGAAACAATGTCAGAAGCAATGAGGATTTGAAGGCGTCCACAAACTGGCTGATTGCATTATAGACATCCTGCACAGCTGGCAGATGCTTCCTGACAATATGATGATAAAAATAAACAATCTTGGCTCATCTCAAACCAGTCGATTAAGGGGAGGATTATTGAATGATACGGATGTCCCTACTTTTCAAAATGTTCTGAATTTTACTATTCTTGTGAGGACTTCTGGTCTGCATAAGGATAGTAAAATCTCTCTCTCTCTCTCTCTCTCTCTCTCTCTCTCTCTCTCTCTCTCTCTCTCTCTCTCTCTCTCTCTCTCTCTCTCTCTCTCTCTCTCTCTCTCTCTCTCTCTCTCTCTCTCTCTCTCTCTCTCTCTCTCTCTCTCTCTCTCTCTCTCTCTCTCTCTCTCTCTCTCTCTCTCTCTCTCTCTCTCTCTCTCTCTCTCTCTCTCTCTCTCTCTCTCTCTCTCTCGGGCTTTATTGGCATGGGAAACATATATTAACATTGCCAAGCAAGCCCTCGCCAATTCGTTGATATAAATGTTGAAGAGGGTGGGGCTTAAACTGCATCCCTGTCTCACCCCACGGCTCTCTCTCTCTCGCTCCCTCCCTCCCTCCCGTTGGACTTTGACTACACGGCTCCCCATGAGAAGGATGTGAAAGAGTCTAATTGGCTCCAGAGCCAGCTCCCACATTTTCATGGTCAATCATGCCATCTTGTTCCTGTAGAGACGGCAGACATGGGTAGCGCAGCAGGACTGGTGGATGGAGAGATGAGAGGAGAGATGGGTAGGGCAGTAGGACTGGTGGATGGAGAGATGGGTAGGGCAACAGGACTGGTGGATGGAGAGATGGGTAGGGCAACAGGACTGGTTTATGGAGAGATGAGACGAGAGATGGGTGGGGCAGCAGGACTGGTGGGTGGAGAGATGGGTAGGGCAACAGGACTGGTGGATGGAGAGATGAGAGGAGAGCCCACATCAAGCCAAGCAAAAACCTGGGAGAGAGCAGATCCACAGCCACAGAATAGGAATCAGTGTAGCACAGCAAAGACAAGGGCAGCTAGACTGAGTGTACAAAAACATTATGAACACCTGCTCTTTCCATGACATAGACTAACCAGGTGAATCCAAATGAAAGCTTTGATCCCGTATTGATGTCACTTGTTAAATCCACTTCAAATCAGTGCAGATGAAGGGGAGGAGACAGGTTAAAGAGGATTTTTAAGCCTTGAGACAATTGAGACATGGAATGTGTATGTGTACCATTCAGAGGGGGAATGGGCAAGACAAAATATTTAAGTGCCTTTGAACGGGGTATGGAACTAGGTGCAAGGCACTCTGGTTTGTGTCAAGAATTGCAATGCTGCTGGATTTTTCACACTCAACAGTTTCCTGTGTGTATCAATAATGGTCTACCACCCAAAGGACATCCAGTCAACTTGACACAACTGTGGGAAGCATGTGTAGACCCCTTTCCAGTACACGACACACTGACGTCACACACAGATGTGCTCGACTCTTGGCGGTAGTAAGACGGCCATCTCCATCTGCGCCCATTCAACATGGCCTTGATTTACTTTTTCATTACTTCTAAACAAAATAACTTTTGGGGGGTTCTCATACGTTTACAATTATGTTTAGATTTTTGCTTGAACAGTCACTAAGATTATATTTTGTTGTGTTCTTTGCAAAATAACTATTTTGGATGCAGCATTGATATAGGCTGTAGCAAAAGCCAGCCAAAAGAGCCATTTTACTGGTTGAAGTTAAGGTGTTTTTTTAGTATAATGCAGTTGATTTGCGATGATGACACAAACATTATATTAAGCAGGACATTCATATGAGCCTTAAAATCAAATTATAATACAAAAGTAGTGTGAAATGGACTCATAAGCAACATGTAAATAGAGGCTTTTTTTTGCTGGCATTCTATAAGAACTCCCTCTTGTTCTGACACCAGACACAGAAAGGGGTCTATGCTGAGGGCCAGATTTGAGTTAATAGTGAGCCGTTGATAGCAAAACAGTGTAAAAAACTACATACTTGTAACTCAAACGATGGCTATCTAGCTTTGGCTACAAAAGGATTTTAATGGATCACACAGTGATTTGTAAAGATGCAGTTGTCGCTTGGCATATTCTTTTGGGAAAAACATTGACGCGGTCCGCGTGTCTGCCAAAGGCCTCCGAGTCCCAGGGGCTGCCCTGAAAAGTGCATCTGACATAGAGTGCAGTTCAGTGGGCCTGAGACTCCATCTGTGCTGGGCTTCCCAGTGGGTCCCCATGCCCAGTAAGCCTTCCTCCCCTCCCCATATTGGCTGGCACAACAGCCCACTGCTCTGGGGATTCCTGCCAACTCTTTGCTAATGTACTACACAGATATGTTTTTATTATAATTTTTTATGAATATGACTAAATGCATTCGGAAAGTATTCAGACCCCTTGACTTGTTCCACATTTTGTTACGTTACAGCCTTATTCTAAAATGGATAAAATTGTTTTTCCCCCCTCATCAATTTACACACAATACCACATAATGACAAAGTAAAAACAGGATTTTAGAAGTTTTTGCAAATGTATATACAGTTGAAGTCGGATGTTTACATACACTTAGGTTGGAGTCATTAAAACTTGTTTTTCAACCACTCTACAAATTTATTGTTAACAAACTATAGTTTTGGCAAGTCAGTTAGGACATCTACTTTGTGCATGACACAAGTAATTTTTCCAACAATTGCTACATACAGATTATTTCACTTATAATCCACTGTATCACAATTCCAGTGGGTCAGAAGTTTACATACATTGACTGTGCCTTTAAACAGCTTGGAAAATACCAGAAAATGATGTCATGGCTTTAGAAGCTTCTGATAGGCTAATTGACATAATTTGAGTCAATTGGAGGTGTACCTGTGGATGTATTTCAAGGCCTACCTTCAAACTCAGTGCCTCTTTGCTTGACATCATGGGGAAATCAAAAGAAATCAGCCAAGATCTCAGAAAATAAATTGTAGACCTCCACAAGTCTGGTTCATCCTTGGGAGCAATTTCCAAACGCCTGAAGATACCACGTTCATCTGTACAAACAATAGTATGCAAGTATAAACACCATGGGACCACGCAGCCATCATACCGCTCAGGAAGGAGACGCGTTCTGTCTCCTAGAGATGAACATACTTTGGTGCGAAAAGTGCAAATAAATCCCAGAACAACAGCAAAGGACCTTGTGAAGATGCTGGAGGAAACAGGTACAAAAGTATCTATATCCACAGTAAAACGAGTCCTATATCGACATAACATGAAAGGCCGCTCAGCAAGGAAGAAGCCACTGCTCCAAAACCGCTATGAAAAATCCAGACTAGTGCACATGGGGACAAATATCGTACTTTTTGGAGAAATGTCCTCTGGTCTGATGAAACAAAAATAGAACTGTTTGGCTATAATGACCATCGTTATGTTTGGAGGACAAAGGGGGGGTGGGTTGCAGGCCGAAGAACACCATCCCAACTGTGAAGCACGGAGGTGGCAGCATCATGCTGTGGGGGTGCTTTGCTGCAGGAGGGACTGGTACACTTCACAAAATAGATGGCATCATGAGGAAGGAAAATTATGTGGATATATTGAACCATCTCAAGACATCAGTCAGGAAGTTAAAGCTTGGTCGCAAATGGGTCTTCCAAATGGACAATGACGCCAAGCATACTTCCAAAGTTGTGGCAAAATGGCTTAAGGACAACAAAGTTAATGCAGTGGCCATCACAAATCCCTGACCTCAATCCTATAGCAATTTGTGGGCAGAAATGAAAAAGCGTGTGCGAGCAAGGAGGCCTACAAACCTGACTCAGTTACACCAGCTCTGTCAGGAGGAATGGGCCAAAATTCACCCAACTTATTGTGGGAAGCTTGTGGAAGTCTACCCGAAACGTTTGACCCAAGTTAAACAATTTAAAGGCAATGCTACCAAATACAAATTGAATGTATGTAAACTTCTGACCCACTGGGAATGTGATGAAAGCAATAAATGCTGAAATAAATCAATCTCTCTACTATTATTCTGACATTTCACATTCTTAAAATAAAGTGGTCCTAACTGACCTAAGACAGGGAATTTTTACTAGGATTAAATCTCAGGAATGGTGAAAAACTGAGTTTAAATGTATTTGGCTAAGGTGTATGTAAACTTCCGACAGAATTATCACATTTACATAAGTATTCAGACCCTTTACTCAGTACTTTGTTGACGCACCTTTGGCAGTGATTACAGCCTTGAGTCTTCTTGGGTATGATGCTACAAGCTTGGCACACCTGTATTTGTGGAACTTCTCCCATTCTTCTCTGCAGATCCTCTCAAGCTCTGTCAGGTTGGATGGGGAGCGTCGCTCTAAATTTAGTTGTATTCATAACATTCTGAGTAATACACAGGTGAATTGAGGTCCAGTCAAGATAAAATGTGATAAGGTTGATCGTTGACAATGTAAGTAAAACGATCACACATTGGGCTCTATTTTTACAAACCTAACGCAATGGTAAATCTGTGCTATAGGTTCAGCGGTGTGTCAGAAATATTTGTGCTATTTTCACTATTACAGTTATCGGGGCAATTGCTGGTATTGGCGCGAAAGGGCTAGGGTTTTGATGAATAAACAAGTTGTGGGTGTGTCGAAGCTTGGCCCCTCACTGGCCAATGAGAACGTGATCAATGTCAAAATATGCGGTTGCTTCATGTTGTGTATTTACGGTCTTTTATATATTGCCTTGGAATCAACTCCAATTCCAATGTCAGTCCGTTATAGTTTGTTAAATGGCTTACTGAAACAAAATAACACGTAGACCTATCCCATCTTTGCTGAATAGGTTAACGTGACCCATTTGCAGTCCAGATTGTTCTATGTAGTTGCATGGCTTCAATAGCATTCACACTGATATAGGGGCTAGGTACGGTGGCCGGGAAGTGCAAAGCAACATTACAAAGAATGAAACACTTTTACAAAGCTCGAGACAAATTTACATTTTGGAAAACAAATTTACATTTTGGAAAACAAATTTACATTTTATAAAACAAATTTACATTTTATAAAACAAATTTACATTTTAGAAAACAAATTTACATTTTAGAAAACAAATTAACAAGACGCAAAACACTTTTTCCAGTCCCGAAACAAATTTATAAATGACAGATTCGTCACGGAAAGGGAATGTACCATATACCAGAAGTGACGAGCGTGGTCTTTTCGTGTTTTTGTTGTGGAGTTTATGGCGTCAAATAAGTTTATGGTGACCGCCCGAACATGGACTGCGGCCGAGGGATGTTTTGCCCGTTTTGTGGCAAACACATGAACAGCTTAACGCGGTTTTGCTTTACGTGTGGTCGGTGTTTGGAGTTTTTAAAGGACGCGGACAAGATGGAACCATTGGAAACACAGGGGACGTCTCGACAGCCGGACAGTGCTATGCAAAGTAAGTTTAGCAAAACCAAAACGCTAGCTATCTAAGGACAGTAACGCTAATGATTTTTTGAGCGGCTTCTAACTTTCTGTTTCGGAACTCTGTCCATTTCTGCAGAACAACCATGCCCATCATACAAACAGTACATGGAGTACAGAAGCTCGAAATCAAAAGAACGACAGTCTTTTAACTATGGGCCAAAAGGAAGATATAGGCCTAAAAAAGAAAACACGTCCAGGTAAGGTGTACTGACCGTCCTATACAATTTTGCAATGCTCTATATGTATTTGTGTATATTTATTTTACCTATGTATACATTAATTATATCTTTGTTATTTTACTAGATAAACGTAGGATTGATGGTGCCAAGTGGAACTGATTTAAAACCTCTAAGAGGGAAAACACTACAGTTATTTACAGACCCAGAGGTAGCAGCACCTGATCTACTGAAACAAGCTGTCCAGAAAATGACAACATTTAACAAGGACATGCACGAAGGACCTTATGTCCTTTTGTATCCAGACTGCTCAGAGGTGGTTCATGTGCCTGGGTCAGAAAGGCCATTCAAATTGGCAGAATATAAAAAGGAAATAGGAAAGGCATATTCCAGGATCACTTTTTTCATTTGCCTAGAAAAACACTATAAAAGAGGTTAGTGGATCTCATGATTCAATATTTTTACATATTTAGATACTCTGCTGGAGGATAGATGGTTGTTTGAATTATTTTTTTCAGTGGATGATACCTCAGACTCTGATTCTGAAATTGTCATCACAACAAGGAGCACAGCAGAACTCAATCGTGCTGACACTTTGGTACATCAGTTATTTCTCTTTTTTAAAATGTTTATGTATGTTTGTATTTATTCATTTTCATATAATTTATTAATTAGATGTACATTGGATTTTAAGCATAAAATCAATGTCCTGGTCAATATTTTAGTGGAAAAAGGCTTGTTTTGATTATTTTGCAGTAACTATTATACAGTAACACAGACAACCATTCAGCATTGATATATACTGTATGTGGTAATGGAAAAATAATGGAACCTGTTGAAAGTTGTTGATCATTTTATCCGTTTCCTCTCAGGTTTTTGAACCACAAAATCGAAGTACTCCCAAACACAAGCTGGACGATGAAAGGTAGGTGTTGCACACTTGGACACAAAGGAATTTTCACACGTGCAATAATAATTCATATTTTGTTGGGCTACAGTGCTTTCAATACCAGGTAAAGTGCAATTTCACCTTTTTTTTTTATTTAACTCACAAAACTGATAAAACTACTAGCAGATATTTCACTACTTATTCACATACACATTATACATACATTTATATTGCTGCACATAAGCTCAACGTTGCTACATGCTATCAGCTGTTTCTGTAACTGACTGCGGTGCCCCCTCGCTCCCTACCTAAAGGACCCACAGCTGCCTGTGTGAGCAGAGCTTTACAGAATAAACCCACTGAAATACAGTTGCTCTTGCAGTTGAATAAACAAAAATTAACCAAACCATTAAAAAAAACACGTGAGAATGAAGTGGGGGTATCCACTGTCCATTCATATGTCCCACATCACTGTCGATCCTGCATAGGTACTATAGGCCTTTACTGAAGTGGCACGGTCATCCAGAACCAACTTAAAGAACTCCAACACGTTTCGGCATCTAGCCTTTGTCAGGGAGTCAAATAGATGTAATGAGAGACACTGGGTTTTTTCTAGTGGTAATCCACCAATAGGAAACATGGGACACATCCATATACATAATGTTTACATGATTTGACTATTGTAGGCCTGAAGGACACCTACTGGTTTTAAGATGTCTACAACACCTACTCTAGCCCAGAACACCTTGGACACTAGAAAAGACCCATTGTCTCTCATTTCATCTGTTTGACTCGCTGACGAAGGCTAGATGCAAAAACGCATTAAAGTTCTTTTAAATTGGTTCTGTATGGCTTGGCCACTTGCAATACAAGCATTTTAATAGTTAAAAAATAGTAGTTTGAGCTTTCTTTTATTTTATACCTTTTCCATTAAAAAAGAAACTCAAACTAACTCAGATTTGAGTCCAGGAAGCGCTCCTATCCACATGTTCTCAAAATAATCTTTTTTTTAAATACATCTTTCTGTTCCCTCTACTACTACATGCTAATCAAAGCTACATTATAGCCTTTATCATGGAGCTAATCATTTTAATATGTTTTATCATGTTTCAGAGATGCACCAGGACAATCAAGAATTCAGCCTGGACAGGTAATAAGGCAGAGTGTGGCAGCATGACATTTCTTGCTTTCAGTGTTGTTGTTTCAGACATTTTAATCTTTTTTTCAGATAGTAATATCTGATGCTGAGGATCTGGATCCACCAGAAGCAAATCCAGAAAAAATGTCTTGCTACAGGTAAGTAAAAAAAAAAAGAAAAGATAATGACTGACATAATTTAAATGTATTGAACTGATTACATGGGGAAGACATTTTTGTTTGTAAGATGTTTTAACATGGAAATGGCAATTTCCCAACAGTAAATACACAGACCTGTATTCACCAAATGTTGAGCAGGAGGACGAAGAGCCGGTTGCTGTCAATGTGAAGAATTTCCAACACACAGCAATGTAATATGCTTTTGACTATAGCCCTCCAGTTTTTTCACTGTACAATAGTTCTTGTATATCTGGAATATCCACAAATGAATTAACTTTTTGTCATTACAGGGAGGAGACGGACATTGCATTACCTGACATCGTAGCAAACCTGTCTCTTCCTATTGATCATAAAAAAGTCCGCCGGTTTAACATCTCAAGGGATAATGTTTGGGATGGGGCAGTCAGAGGTTTCAAGCGTACAACATATTCTGAAACCTGTGACATGCTGGTGAAATTTACTGATGATACTGGTGTTCTGGAAGAGGGAATTGACACTGGTGGTCCAAGACGAGAGTTTTTAACTCTACTGATGAAACACCTAAAAGACCGGCCCATTTTTGATGGACCAGAAGGACATCGGTTCTTGGTCTACAATGCAAAGGGTATGCATATTGGTTGGATGTGTACTATAGGCTACTAATGGTTGGTTAATGCTCATTGACCAGATATATCACATGACATATGCTTGCATATTACAGTATATACAGTAATGCATTGTTTTAATTTTGCAATATGAATTCATTCACAGCTGTTAGGGAGGATGAATACTACTTGGCAGGAAAGATGATTGCTGTGTCAGTTGTGCATGGAGGTCCAGGACCCCATTTCCTGTCAGAAGATCTTGTACATTATCTTGCAGGCCAGCCTTCATTCAAAGCAACAAATAATTTAATAACTGATGAAGAAATAGGGAAAGCTTTGCAAGAGGTGAGAATAGCATAAGGGTATGGTAGGGCAGAGTTTTTCATACTTACTGCAGTGTTTTTGAGACAATGTTTACTTCCTATATCACGTGCGGAATATATTTAATTAATTTATTAGTTTTTGATAGTGTAAGATTACACCTTGCTATGTACGTTATTAAAAAAATAGGCAAGGAGATACAGTGCATACAGTTATTGACTGGGGTGTTTTTGCCCATTTTCATGTCTTTCAGATTGAGAATGCTGCTTCATTGGATGCTCTGCAAGAATGTATGATGAGACACAGCACAATGTTACAGACAGCAGGTTGTCTGAGACATGTGGCTACTGTGGAAGAAAATAAAGAAATCGTGTCAGACTACCTCCAATGGTATATCATTGACCGCAACTCATCTGTAATTGACAGGTAAGATGATATTTGTAGTGATGAGATTTTTATTTATTTATGTATGAATTTTTTGTTTGGAATGCCTCATGGTCCCCATCTTTGGTTTATGCAAGTATGTATATCTGTTATCAATTTGTCCTTAATCAGAATTTGTACCTTAGTGTATTTCAACGGATATGTGATGTCACTTCATTCTGTGTCAAACTACAGTGCCTTCATTAAGTCTGCACACCTTTATAGATTCAATTTAAAATATATTTAAATCCTTTTCCTCATCAATCTACACACAATACATCATAATGACAAAGCAAAAACAGAAATTAGATCTTAGGTTTCTCCTCCTGACTAACTCTTCCATAGAGGAAAATCAGTCCAGTTACCCCTTAAAGTGATCCATCCACCTCTGCTGCACATCTGGCAGCAGAATGATGGTTTGAGGCTCACTTTACCCATCAAACCCTTGATGACTTGCTGCTGTTTATCCAACCACCTGCTCCATACTGTAGCAGTGTCATTTACATATGGATCTATTTCTGCCCTCAGTTCTCATAGAGATCCTGACATGCAGAGAGGTTTTAGTATCTCTTGTAAATGTCCCTGAAAATCAGATATAAAGAGTGTGGTGATGTTGTGTGTAAAGCCTGTAGCTTCATACACGAGGAATCCAGGCTGGAATTACTTCCAAAGGTGCTTCAACAGTGTACTGAGAAAATGGTTAATTAACTTGTGCGAATGTGATATTCCAGTTTTTAATTTTTATTAAATTTGCTACAATTTCTAAAAACTTGTTTTTGCTTTGTCATTATGATGTATTGTGTGTAGGCTGATGAGGAAAAATATTAATATTACTATTTTAAATTGAATCTATAACGAAACAAAGTTGTGAAAAAGTGCAATGGGTGTGTAGACTTTCTGAACGCATCGTGTGAGTGCTCAAGCCACCCATCCGTCTGTGTCATTCCAGTCTTTTGTTTCTGTGTGTTATACTTACAGTTTGTAACAATTAACGTTTAATGTGCAATGCAAAAATAGGGTTTTTGAAATCAATTTTCAACAATGTTAAGGTGGATAGTAATTGTAGAGAAGAGAATATTTAATAGTTTTCTTTAGATAATTTTAAATTCAATTGGCACTACACAGCAGTGAAACAATGTTTGTGTTCACTCTGTAGATTCAGAGATGGTCTTTCAACCCTGGAGTTTTTGACTGCACTACAGCAACACCCTACTTTGCTGGCCCCTGTCATGTGCCACTCTGAAAGGCGACTCACTGCTTTTGAACTTGAGAGACTCTTCAAACCTGACCTCAGTCCTTCGGGGAGTAATCGAAGACTTAAAGAAAGTCAAACCATGGCCTACTGGGCAGACTATCTCCTTGATTGTGAAGGTTTGTTAGTTTGTTTTTTATAACTAGTTAAGAAAACACATGGCAGTGATGTATCTGAATTGTTTTTCTTTGCAGAAGGCCAGGCTGCTGTGTCTGTGGAAGATGTTTTGATGTTTGCTACTGGGCTGTCTTCACTTCCCCCATCTGGCTTGGAACCACTGCCTCAAATAGAGTTCCTGGAGGACTCTGCGTTCCCAATGGCAAATACATGTTCAAACTCCTTGAGATTACCACTCCTAGACTCATACACTTTGTTTAAGTCACAAATGGACTTTGGAATTCAAAATAGTCCAGGATTCGGCTGTTTCTAAGCTATATGATGGATGACCCCTAGAGTTAAGACTCTGAAAAAGTTGTTGTTGTTAAAGGTTAGGGTTGGGCATCATTTAGATTTTAACGATTCTGATTCCAATTCCGATTCTTCCTTTTGATTCCGGTTCTTATCGATTCTCGATTCCAATTCTTTGAGTGGTGGAGTTGAAACGGGTCACATGCTTATTTCACAAATAAGAGGAAAGTTTTATTTTGATTCAAAGGTGGGTTGCAGTTTGACGGGGCTTTTTCAATGTAAAATAAAGCCACACTAGAGCACCGCTTACTGTGCTCCATGGCTGCAACACAACAAGCACCTGGCTGCGACAGAAACCAAAACTTGCGCATGTTAAATTTGGAACCCATGATCAGATTTGAAACCCAATCCTCCAAAACGATTCCAATAAAGAAACAATTCCGATGGAATCGTAATTTTTAACTATTCCAAGTAGGAATTGGTTCTTGATGCCCAACCCTATTAAAGGTGCACTTTTAAAGTGCAGTTGCCAAAGTTGTTTTTATAATGTTACTGTATGTGAGCATGTTCTTTTCTCACAGTAAACATTTTGAAAATGTTTTAGATCCATTACTCTCAATACTACAAAAGTGTAATAAATACTGATTACTATTTTTGATTAATTTACTTCACACTTAAAAACAATTAAGCTTTGGGTGACAGATTCATAAATATTGTGTTCAGACAGACAGCAGTATTCCACCACTACAAAAAACCCTCCCTTTTTGATCATTTCATAGCTGAGCCATTTCTTTTAGTTTCATGTACAGTTCGGATGCAGACTCCCAGTTGTCTGGCTTCTGTAACTGATTGTGTTCCATGGCAAAGTCCAAGTACTCCTGCATGTTTGGGTCCCCACAAGGAGTCATTGACAGGCTAGCCTCAGGAAGGGCATCCAGTTCAGCTTGTTCACTTTGAAATCCGCAGTCTCTGGAGCCAAACCTATGTTAAATAGAATACATAATTGCATTTATTTCATTTAAGCTAAAACGTTACATTAATGCTTTTATCTGTTTATTATCACCAATGTATCACCTGTGTGGTAAGTAGTAGAGTTCATTGGGCACTCCTCCTGGACATGCTGCTGTTCTGGAAGGGTGAATCCTGTGGCTGTTCCACAGTCTCACACACTCATCCAAGTCCTTCTGAATAACATCACCAAAGCAATATCTCAATAGGCATTGATGCTCATGACTCCCGTTGAAGTATCCGGCATCTCTAAGGTCGGCAAATAACTCCATCCAGAACTGAGACCTATAGAAATGGATACAAATGTTTAGTTATACTATAAATAATAAAGGTTAGTTATAATGAAATGTATGGTCTGTGCATCTTTTGGTCATTCGATTTTCTTTTCAGGAACAGCTACTTTTCCTGACGGGCAGGATTTGCTTTACAAATTTGTATTGATAATTATTGTGCTCGTTTTTCATTAATCGTTCCTGAGAAGAAAATCGAATGACCAAAAGATGCAATGACCCTTTATGAAGACAACTCACCTTCCCTTTCTAAATATAGACCACCAGGACTCAATACGCTGGTTATTTATAGATGAGCCGTACATGTGGCTGGACGCTCCAGAGTAGTAGTCACTGTGATGGTGGCGTAGGGTACATTGAATTGCAGCCATTATGTCGTTCTCAGTGCCGCAATCAGTCCTCAGTCTCATGGGGATGACACCGAGGTTTCGCACACATGACATGAAATAGTGAGCAATCACTGTTGGGTTATTATTTGTTGGTCCACATTGAAGCCACAATACTTTACGTGAAAATCCATCTATGCATCCCGAAATGGCCAAACCGAATGGCTTAAGTTTGTCATAACCATCTGCGTGCCACATATAGTTAGGTCCCATTGAGTAGTTGTCCAGGTCCACGAAGTTCAAATCTGATGGCGTTACTCACGGCGTTTGGCGAGGAATAATCCTTTCTGCGGTACAACCCGGCTTCGTTCAGTTTACTTTTAAGAGTCCTCAAGCTGATGTTTACACCGTGTAGACTTGACATCATGTCCACGATTACAGCGTACGAGTGACCCTCGTTAAAATATTGAACGCAATGATGCAGTATGTCTGGTGTTTCCGTCTGGTCCGCGTCCTTTAAAAACTCCAAACACCGACCACACGTAAAGCAAAACCGCGTTAAGCTGTTCACGTGTTTGCCACAAAACGGGCAAAACATCCCTCGGCCGCAGTCCATGTTCGGGCGGTCACCATAAACTTCTTTGACGACATAAACTCCACAACAAAAACACGAAAAGACCACGCTCGTCACTTCCGGTATATGGTACATTCCCTTTCCGTGACGAATCTGTCATTTGTAAATTTGTTTCGGGACTGGTAAAAGTGTTTTGCGTCTTGTTAATTTGTTTTCTAAAATGTAAATTTGTTTTCTAAAATGTAAATTTGTTTTCTAAAATGTAAATTTGTTTTATAAAATGTAAATTTGTTTTCCAAAATGTAAATTTGTCTCGAGCTTTGTAAAAGTGTTTCATTCTTTGTAATGTTGCTTTGCACTTCCCGGCCACCGTAGCTAGGCCTACTGTAAATTACATTATGGGTGAGCATGGACATGCCAAACATTGTCAATAAGCAAGATTCAATTAATTATTGATAAGGCCTAAAATGAGAATGAATATTTCTAATCAAATTCTAAACAAAATGAAACAACAACTTGTTTTAAATAGGCTATGTCACACTTACAAGAGGTCCCGGGTTCAAATCCCGGACGAGCCCCCATGTTAGGTTCCCCCCTCGGGTGTAGCTCGTCTGAGGAGGAGACGTAAATGCCCGGCCTGCACACACAATGTAAACTAGCTGGATGGGGAAGAAATGTGGTGTGTAACTAACTAAAATAACCAGACACAAAAACAAGAACTCAATGTTAGCCCTCTGGGGACGTTTAGTAAAGTACTAAACAAAATAATGTACAACAGCCATAAAGAAACAGTAATAGTACAAAGACCAATCAAACAAACCAGGGATGGTAAGAGAAGGGAATGTTTGGGAACGGGGTCCAAGTAATGAAAAATAAACAAAAGGTCCCTCCTCTTCTACACACCTAATCCTTCCTAACACACTCTAAGCCTTAACCCGCTTTCCTACCTGTTACCACAAATACAGTGGTGACACCCGCCCGGCTAACCTAGTGTGTAAAACAGTGGGTTATCTACTTGTGAATGTACACCCATGGGCAGAACTACCTTTCCCTTCTCCAGGACCCAGGTAGGGTGGAGTACATCAGGAGGACAGGCTGGAACACAAACAAAAATAAATCAAATCAACCAATAACCAAATCCTCAGACAAACAGCCAAACAAAAAGTTTGGCTCACACGGCAAACTGTTTATGTACTCTAGTCAATCAGTCACTCAACCACAGCTGCCAGGACTCCGGACCGAAGCCACGCCCACTATCGTCAGCCGCAACTCAGCACACATGTAATAACCAGAACACACAAACAGAACATCCACTCTGAACCACACACACACACACTACAAAGGAAGATTGCATGGCTAAAATAATGTGAGCCTGCCTACAATGCAAAGATTCAAAGGGAATGTCAGCTCACTGTTTTACTCCTCTCAAACTTGATATTTTAATAAAGTTTTGGTGATTTATTTCGAAGCAGTCTCTGGAGCCAAACCCTTTATTGACAGTCTTGACTACTTTGCGATTGCATTGTGTAGGACAAAGAAAAAGCCTTCATTGAGAGGATGGGAAGCTATGCTTGGTTTTTAACCAAATAAAACTAAATGAAAAAAATATATATATATATATGTTTCTAAATACGAAGTAAACAGGTACATTAGGCTACTCTTGTTCCAAGCGCATATGGGCAGTGTGCGTCACGGCTGGATAGGCTGCGTTTCCGCTGTTGAAATTCAGGCCATAACCAACTGTGTTACCACTAAAACCAGATTTTGGTCGGTCTTAATTCCCTACCAGCGCAGCCTGAAATTAGCACTTTGGATCATGTTTTTGAGATCACGCCTAAAATATTTCCAAACCCTCCCTTCCGAGGGCAAGAGTGCTGATGTTAGATGGGTAAATTGCCGAACCTGCCAGTTTGCCTGTTTTTACTTGACGAAAATGCAAACTAGCGTCGCCTTAACGCCAGCCGAAAATAGAGCCCATTGTCTTAAAAGTCATAAAACACGTGTCAAACCAAACAGATGCACTTGGATACTCCAATGTCTGGTACCTTTTCTCCATCATAAACTGTCAATAAAATTACCCAAAAAGCTGTTTGGTTGCAACAACTGTTAATAGTGAGCCGTTGAGTAACATCCCCTGGAGCTAATTTATTATTTATTTTAACCTATTTTCCACCTGAGATGTCTTTTTATGACTAACCCTCTTGTAGATTCCTTTTCATTAGAATGCTTGTCGCCCACCCAGCATTTATAAATACACCTTGCAGTGTTAACAAAGCCATAGCAGCGGAAACCATTTCTGAAGTGACTCACATAGGCACAACAATGGTTGTGTATCCCAAATGGCACCCTATTCCATATATATATATATATAATCCCTATATAGTGCACTACTTTTGACCAGAGCCCTATGGGAGAAGAGAAATGCTCCCCTGTGAATGCTGCATATGTGAGCTCTTTGAATCGGCGGGTGAAGGTCCCCTGTCAGAGAGAGAGGGAGAGAGAGAGAGAGAGAGAGAGAGAGAGAGAGAGAGAGAGAGAGAGAGAGAGAGAGAGAAATAGGTGGAAGGAGGATGAGAGGGCAAAGAGAGAAAACAGAAGCATTGATGGGTTGAGGGACAGTTAAGCAAGGAGGGATGGATAAATATAGAGGGAGAGATAGAGAGAACCAGGATTGAGCGCTAGGGGCTGTCCTCATGTTCTCACCTCTTCTTCCCCTCATAGCAAATGATTGGCAAATGAACTGGAAGGGTTTCCCACCTCTCACTGTAATTTACTGAGTCTGTTTAGGGCTGTAGAAGGAGGGCAAGTCAGAAAGGAAGATAAGGAAAGGCAGACATTTTAGACTAGTATAAGGACATGGCCATTGACAGGGTGTTGCAAGAAAGGCTACAGCTTTTGTCAAAATTGACTTTCAGTAGCAGGTTAGGATAATTAACGTAGCAGGTTAGGAAATAGGGTTAGGGTTAGCTAAAATGCAAAAAATAAATAAAATAAAAAACGTTTGATGTAAATTTCACAAAAGCTGTATCCCATTTAGACATGACCGACGGAGAGGGTTGTCTGATGTCAATCCCATAGTCCTCTGCTCTAGGCGTTTGGAAGTTTTGGAACAGCAGCTGGGATAGGTTGACAGATGTGAACTGTTCTGTCTCCAGCAGACTCTAGCTATTCATCTCTCTTTTCTCTCTCTTTCTCTCTCTTTGCTCTCTCCATCACAGTGAAACTGGACATACTGTGTTGCAGTATCTCCTCTCTTCTTCCTAACATATTAGTCTGTCCACTCTCTTCTTCCGAACATATTAGTCTGTCCACTCTCTTCTTCCTAACAAATCAGTCTGTCCACTCTCTTCTTCCTAACAAATTAGTCTGTCCTCTCTCTACTTCCTAACATATTAGTCTGTCCACTCTCTTCTTCCTAACATATTAGTCTGTCCACTCTCTTCTTCCTAACAAATCAGTCTGTCCACTCTCTTCTTCCTAACAAATTAGTCTGTCCTCTCTCTACTTCCTAACATATTAGTCTGTCCACTCTCTTCTTCCTAACATAGTAGTCTGTCCACTCTCTTCTTCCTAACATATTAGTCTGTCTCCTCTCTTCTTCCTAACAAATTAGTCTGTCCACTCTCTTCTTCCTAACATATTAGTCTGTCCACTCTCTTCTTCCTAACATATTAGTCTGTCCACTCTCTTCTTCCTAACAAATCAGTCTGTCCACTCTCTTCTTCCTAACAAATTAGTCTGTCCTCTCTCTACTTCCTAACATATTAGTCTGTCCACTCTCTTCTTCCTAACATAGTAGTCTGTCCACTCTCTTCTTCCTAACATATTAGTCTGTCTCCTCTCTTCTTCCTAACAAATTAGTCTGTCCACTCTCTTCTTCCTAACATATTAGTCTGTCTCCTCTCTTCTTCCTAACATATTAGTCTGTCCACTCTCTTCTTCCTAACAAATTAGTCTGTCCACTCTCTTCTTCCTAACAAATTAGTCTGTCCTCTCTCTACTTCCTAACATATTAGTCTGTCCACTCTCTTCTTCCTAACATATCAGTCTGTCCACTCTCTTCTTCCTAACAAATTAGTCTGTCCTCTCTCTACTTCCTAACATATTAGTCTGTCCACT
This sequence comes from Coregonus clupeaformis, assembly GCF_020615455.1. Classification (NCBI taxonomy): domain Eukaryota; kingdom Metazoa; phylum Chordata; class Actinopteri; order Salmoniformes; family Salmonidae; genus Coregonus; species Coregonus clupeaformis. The sequence goes on from NC_059202.1 coordinate 21,886,012, forward strand.
CTCTTCTTCCTAACATAGTAGTCTGTCCACTCTCTTCTTCCTAACATATTAGTCTGTCTCCTCTCTTCTTCCTAACATATTAGTCTGTCCACTCTCTTCTTCCTAACATATTAGTCTGTCCACTCTCTTCTTCCTAACATATTAGTCTGTCCACTCTCTTCTTCCTAACATATTAGTCTGTCCACTCTCTTCTTCCTAACATATTAGTCTGTCCACTCTCTTCTTCCTAACAAATCAGTCTGTCCACTCTCTTCTTCCTAACAAATTAGTCTGTCCTCTCTCTACTTCCTAACATATTAGTCTGTCCACTCTCTTCTTCCTAACATATTAGTCTGTCCACTCTCTTCTTCCTAACATATTAGTCTGTCCACTCTCTTCTTCCTAACATATTAGTCTGTCCACTCTCTTCTTCCTAACAAATCAGTCTGTCCACTCTCTTCTTCCTAACAAATTAGTCTGTCCTCTCTCTACTTCCTAACATATTAGTCTGTCCACTCTCTTCTTCCTAACATATTAGTCTGTCCACTCTCTTCTTCCTAACAAATCAGTCTGTCCACTCTCTTCTTCCTAACAAATTAGTCTGTCCTCTCTCTACTTCCTAACATATTAGTCTGTCCACTCTCTTCTTCCTAACATAGTAGTCTGTCCACTCTCTTCTTCCTAACATATTAGTCTGTCTCCTCTCTTCTTCCTAACAAATTAGTCTGTCCACTCTCTTCTTCCTAACATATTAGTCTGTCTCCTCTCTTCTTCCTAACATATTAGTCTGTCCACTCTCTTCTTCCTAACAAATTAGTCTGTCCACTCTCTTCTTCCTAACAAATTAGTCTGTCCTCTCTCTACTCCCTAACATATTAGTCTGTCCACTCTCTTCTTCCTAACATATCAGTCTGTCCACTCTCTTCTTCCTAACAAATTAGTCTGTCCTCTCTCTACTTCCTAACATATTAGTCTGTCCACTCTCTTCTTCCTAACATAGTAGTCTGTCCACTCTCTTCTTCCTAACATATTAGTCTGTCTCCTCTCTTCTTCCTAACAAATTAGTCTGTCCACTCTCTTCTTCCTAACAAATTAGTCTGTCCTCTCTCTACTTCCTAACATATTAGTCTGTCCACTCTCTTCTTCCTAACATAGTAGTCTGTCCACTCTCTTCTTCCTAACATATTAGTCTGTCTCCTCTCTTCTTCCTAACAAATTAGTCTGTCCACTCTCTTCTTCCTAAGATATTAGTCTGTCTCCTCTCTTCTTCCTAACATATTAGTCTGTCCACTCTCTTCTTCCTAACAAATTAGTCTGTCCACTCTCTTCTTCCTAACAAATTAGTCTGTCCTCTCTCTACTTCCTAACATATTAGTCTGTCCACTCTCTTCTTCCTAACATATCAGTCTGTCCACTCTCTTCTTCCTAACAAATTAGTCTGTCCTCTCTCTACTTCCTAACATATTAGTCTGTCCACTCTCTTCTTCCTAACATAGTAGTCTGTCCACTCTCTTCTTCCTAACATATTAGTCTGTCTCCTCTCTTCTTCCTAACAAATTAGTCTGTCCACTCTCTTCTTCCTAACATATTAGTCTGTCTCCTCTCTTCTTCCTAACATATTAGTCTGTCCACTCTCTTCTTCCTAACAAATTAGTCTGTCCACTCTCTTCTTCCTAACATATTAGTCTGTCCACTCTCTTCTTCCTAACAAATTAGTCTGTCCTCTCTCTTCTTCCTAACATATTAGTCTGTCCACTCTCTTCTTCCTAACATAGTAGTGTAGTGTCTGAAGGTCTATTGATTTTGCTGATGTTTGCAAATGGTGTAATAGATGAACTTTACTCTGCTTTGCTGAAGCATTTGGAAAAGCATTGCTACATAGGTTTCTTGGAATAGAGGACATTTGGAGATATGTGAAAGCCGGGGATTGGTTTATTAAAATCACGCCATATTACGTTACATTGGATATAAATAATGTGTCTTAAACAAAGGACTGGGAGAGAGACAACATATTGGATCAACAGATTGGCCGTTTCTCTCCAGATATAACTGCAGATATCTGTAAATTAATACTGTGAACTTTGATACAATAAATCTTTATAATCAAAGAACAGTGTAAGCGGACTTCTTATCATCACGGCATTATCAGCAACGCTGTCTTGGACACCACATTTTAATGGCGACGAGGATTTGGGACGTGCTACGTCTTTTCTCAGCATTCCATTCATGGGCTACGAAATGACTCACGCTCAAGACGCCGGCAGATAAGGTGAGATTACTCACAGTTCTTTGGGCGCTGGTCGGTTCGTGTGCTTGTGTCTGTGTTTGTTCAGATGTACCGTCAAAGGACTTGTGTGTGTGCGCTTTGCTGTTATTTGCTGTGGGATGAAAGTCCGTTCTAAATTTCTACCTTTGTTTGCGTTGGGAACAACGCAAACAGGGGGGAGAGTCTATAGGAATTATTGACACTGGGCACACATATTTTGGCTTGGAAAAAGTGTGAGAAAGTGTCCAGGAAAAGCATGAAGGAATGAGGCCAGGAAATAAGGAAAAGTATACTTTTAGGACGTCGCTGATTTAAGAAAGCCCTCAAACGAGGCGATCATTAAGATGGGCCATAAATCCTAGGAGAGTCACTAGGTTGACTTTCGGGTCAGTTCTGGGAACTGTGAGTTTGTGGAAGATACATTCAATTGCACGTTACCTCTCGGAATATAGTTGACGAAGTATATGTTCGAAGTAACCTCTCATTGAATATCTGCAACTCGAGGTAGCACAAATTTAGGAAGGAACAATGAGAAATAAGGAGCGACGGTAGCATGCTTAAGTGTATTGTATGAACGGATGCAGTCCTCTTGAATTGTGTGTGTGTGAGAGGAAGAGAGCCTATGTGTGTGTGTGTGTGTGTGTGTGTGTGTGTGTGTGTGTGTGTGTGTGTGGGAGAGAGAAAAATAATAAAATAAAGACGTCTCTGTTGTGTTTAAACTGTGTGTCGACTCATGTTAGGATAAAATCTATGTTAGAGATTTATACACATATATATATATATTTTGGTTGAGAACAGGGATTTTTGTAAGAAGTTAAGCCCCTAGAATAAAGTTAAGCCCCTAGAATGAAGTTAAGGTTAAAAATCTTATGAGTCTCTGTTTGTGAGAACGTTAATAATTGTTAACTATATAAACTATGAGCCCCCTGGAAGGACAATAAGTTTAAAAATCTTATGAGTCTCTAGAAAAAGAGAACGTTTACTTACTAATCATGAGCCTACAGGGAGGACTTTTTAAGAGTGCATAGAGATGTTTTGTAATTGATAACAACATAACTATAGGTTAAGTGAAAGATAACAAGCTTGGAAGTGGGATTTGTGTTCTGTGTTCTGTGTGTTTCGTGTTCGTTTGTGAGTTCTGTAGAGTCTTGTTGTTTGTCTATGGGAGGAGAGAGCGGAGCGACAGTGGGTCTGTCTACTCTGTAGTTCCTTTCACTCTGAAATCGCATGAGTGACTGAACTGCGCACGCGTAGGATTTTATGAGTTTAGAACAACAGATATGCCACTCCCCTGCACTGAACTGTTGGGAGAGGCAGTTTCAGAGCAGACAAAAAGAAAAGGGAGGGGGAATCTTGCACACAAGTGAAATGTTCTGTTGAATTAACTGTTGATTGACTGTAAAACTGTTTGGTTGATAATCGGTTGAGTTGGTGGATGAGAGATATATTGACGGATTAAAAATAATAATAATAAAATAAATGAATAAAATAAAATGTTATTGAGCTATTTATAATATTCCTGAGTTAAGCTGTTTGCTTATTTCTTAGCGTGAATGTGAAAAAAAATAATATATATATATAAATAATAATAAACTAAATTCTTGTTTGTTCTTTTGTTTTTCTGTCATATGAGAGACGAGAAGGAGGAGACAGAGAGAGAGAGAGAGAGAGAGAGGAGGTGCTGACCAGTACATCAGCGACAACAACCCAGTCCAATCAAGGCCAGTACTGTTCTTATCCACAAAACCTACTTTCCCTTACAGGATATAATACATACATTGTGTCTACATAGAATATTTCATGTTGTGACCATTTCGCAGGAACTTGGCAACAGACTGATGAATTGATGTAATTGATAGTTGCACATTAGAGTTTTTGTCAAGGACTTGTTTTAATTAGAGTTGTGTTGGAAATCCAGCATTGACATTATTCTGTAAAATTAAGGTAATTGGGTGCTTATTAAGCAATTGGTTTGTGAGTGCTGTAGTGTTGCAGGATTAGAGGTCTTTTATTTTTGGATTGCTCTGAAGTTGACTACTTTCCTTTACTTTTCCTGATTGGATGTGGTAAGACTGCCACTAATCAATAATTTGGTAAAATAAAATTCATAAAATAAATTGATATATTGATTAATTAATTGATTAATTATAAAAAAATAAATAAAAAAAAGAGGGAAACACATAACAGAGTCGTTACAATGGGGAAAAAGGACATCAAAACTACAAAAGCAATTACTCCTCTTGATGTAGTACAGAATAGTAATCCTCTAGTTAATGGTATAGCAAGATTATCCGAAAAATGGAATAAACGTTGGCCTGACATTGAACAACCATGGCCAGTGGAAGGGACTCTTAACCCTGACGTCATCAACATGATGAAAGTGCTTGAATAATAGAGAGAGGACAAGCAGAAACGACCATAAAGATGAATCCAAACCCCAAAAGCAGGAAGAAAACGAGATGTCTGGAAACTAAGGGTAGAGCGAGGTTCAGGAGGATGGAACTTTATGATGATGATGATGACGATGATGATGATCAGAGTGATTCAGAAGAGATCATGGGTGGATATGACCCTGTCATCAGACAGAGGTTGGCCAGAGCGGAAAGAAGGGGTGATGGAAGTTGGAAGAAGAAGAATACAAGTGATTCGAGTTCTGATGAAAATGAAGATGGAGACAACGATGAAGATTTGAAGATTAAAGGTGCTTCATATTCAAGAGGATTTTATCCTCCAATGACTAACACAGAAGAAATAGAAAGAGATATAGACCGATGCGTATCATTCCTGTATAAGGCCAATAATTTAGAAGAAGTAAAAGAACTGGAAGAACAACTCAAGAAGCTGAAGACGAAGGAAAAGAAGCTGCTGAGAAAAGAATCCCAAGAATCTGAGAAGAAATATACATTGAGGCCAAGGAAAGATGGCACTAGTAAGAAAATTATGCCGGTGATCATTCGAGGACAAAACCTAGAATATAAGCCTTTGCAGAATACCGATATGTCAGATATACTTGAGAAGCTGCCTACTCTTCAAGATGGAGCATATCCTTGGATTTCAAAGTTGGAAGAAATTACGGTGGGAACACAGTCTGCCATAGGAGACATTAAGAGACTTTTGGCTAATCTCCTTGGGATTCCAGGCATGGAAGAAATTTTTCAGAGAGCTGGACTTCATAGATATGTGGGAACTGCTGTGAATGATCCTGAATTGTTGGCTGCAAGCAGGAATCGGCTGTGGAGAGCACTGAGAGATACGTTTCCAACAAATGTGCATCCTGACAACATTCTGATTGACCCACTAGGACAACAAGAAAATCCGAGAGCCTACGTGTCAAGAGTTCATCAAGTGTGGAGAAATATTACCGGAAATGATCCAGATGTGAGTCAAATTGAGCAGTCAATCTTGAGAGCTAAACTACAGATGGGACTGCCCTTACCGGTAAGGAGCAAACTGGCAGAGGTGGTTGGACTTGGAAGCATGACAAAAGGTGTCTATACAGATCATATAGCCCATCAAGTGGATCTGTACCGGAAAAAGGAACACAACCAGAAAGAACAGGACCAAGAAACTCTCAGAAAACTCAATCAAATACAACTGGTGGAGAATAAGAAGGAGAAGAAACAAGCTCTGGTTATGCAGAATCAGTGTAGACCAAATCAACAATCACTGCCACAGCTTCAAACGAACCAGTTCCAACCACAATTGTACCAGACACCAATAGCGGTACCAGTTGTTTCATATCCACAGCCAGTTTCTGGACAGAGACAGAATTGGAGAAGAAGAGGACGAGAAGGTTTAGGAAGAGGAAGAGGAGGAAGATTTAAGCCACACTTCCAGCAATCTTCAGAAGTGTGTTATAATTGTGGACAGGTTGGTCATTTTGCCCGTGAGTGTAATGGGCCAGAAGGAAACACCAGAGGGAATTTCAGAGGAAGATACAGGGGCCAGTCAAGATCATCTGGAGGACCGGTGAACCCTTATAGGGGCCCGGAGCAAGGATTCTAGAGGTGCCCAGAAGATCCGAAAGGGGGGTGTCAGCTGGTAGCATCAGGACCGGAAAAAGATCCAACAATTGAGGTGAAAGTAAACAAACGACCATTGGAAGTGATGGCGGATAGTGGAGCTGCTTTTACCTGTGTTCGGCCTGAAGATGCTACACATCTCCCTATGTCCAATCAACTAATTAGGACAATCGGATTTGAGGGAGTGAAACAGCTGATTCCTCTTACGGAACCAATTGAGCTCTGCTATGAAAATCAGAAAATTACAATACCCATACTAGTATCAGAACATACACCTATTGCATTGTTGGGAAGAGATGCATTGTGTAAATTGAACTGTACAATAAAATGTACACCAGACGGCTGTCTGGTAGAGGTGCCAAAGGAAAATGTTTACCAATTGTCGATGACAACAGAGATGGATTCTTCTTCAGTATTCTGGATTGGAAATCTCAGTGAAGATTTTTTGAAGCAGGCTAAGATATGGGAGAAATTCATTGTGTCAAACATGCCAGATGCGAGGCTTCCGGAATATCCATCTCATTGTACGCTCAAGTATTTCAAGAATGCTGCCCAATCGGACTCAGAGGAATGGTTGAGTCATCAACCAAAGAAAGTTCAACTTAGCTCATGTTGCATAATTTTAGGACCACAAGGAGCAGCTATGAAGATAAACACAGACGATTATCTGGATAAAGAATTTGAGATTGAGAAGAGTGTGCCACATGTGACCTTGTTGGTTTCTGAAGGCTATGAGCAGAAGCAAATAGGAGAAATGATGACAGAAGCAGAGAAAGCTGTTTTCATACCGATGAAAGAGAATTTGGCGATTTGGAGGAGTGAAGATCATCAATTTCTCAAAATCATGATTTCGGCTGAAGGACAAGGAGAGCCACAAGCTGTACGGATAACACACAAATCTATTTGCAGTGTGAAGATGGATTCAGACCCTATGAAAGAGGAGATGTTGCAACAAGTTCCAGAATGTTTGTGGTCTCAACACAGTACCGATATTGGACTTGTGAAATCAGCCCAACCGGTGAAAGTTGAACTTCGACCAGGAGCCAGACCTCCTTATAAGAATCAGTTTCCATTGAAAGACAAATTGAAGGACTTTCGAAAGCAAGTGTTTTGAAGACAATAGAAAAAATCCTTAGAGTAGCAATCAATTATTGTTTTGGAGAAACCATGATGATTTAGGAAGCTATGGGTTAGCTAATGTTGTAAGAGGGGAGATTAGGATAAAGATCACAAAGGAGTAGGATTTTTGGGAACCATATTTTCTTGAATAGGTTGACTATGTCATAGGTAGGTGCATAATCTGTCTGAAAAATAATGTTTGACTGTTATTCTTGGTTACATTCCTACACCAAGAGGTGCATAAGATGTCCAACTAAGCTAAAATATGCTCAGTCGGTTGCAAAGTTCTTGTGTAAAGAAGTCATCAGCAGGTGGGAATTTCCCGATGTAATATCCTCAGAAAATGGGAAAGAGTTTTGTGAATAAATCAGTGAAATGTTTTTTTGAAAAGAAAAAAAAAAATTAGAGAAAAATAAAAAATTGGAAAAAGTCAGACTAAAAAGTTATGAAAACTAGGGTTGAAATAACTCTAGGAAATTTGGAATATCTGATTGTGGGATAATTATATTATTGTGATATTTAGTGTTTTGTTATGAATCAAAGGGGGGAAATGGAATGTGATTCATTTTATAATAATTTTATATATCATTTTTAGTTGATATTGATGTTTTAATTTGCATGTGTTGTTTTGCAAAAGATACTGTTTGGTCTTTTCTTTTCTTCCAGAAGCATATGGGGGAATGTGTAGAAGGGACTCAAATACTCAAACATGGACAATATGAATGGACTGGAAGAAGTGGAACAAGGAAGGTGTGGAAATGTTCAGATTCCATCATCGACGTCGCATTGAAAGTCGACACTGTGGAGGAGCTGCAGTGTAGTGGACTATATTCCAGTGTTATATTCTTTCTGTATTAATTTTTGAAGAATTATGTTTTCTGTTGTTGGGTACATGTGGGGACCTCAGATGTTTTTGTTTATTTCGTTGAAGCTTAGGGATATTGGGTCTAGGCAGGGACAGAGAGAATCCACAGGAGGGTCCGATGGGTCGACCAGCCTGAATGTGGACATTTTTGATTGTATTTTGTTTTCTGAGGTTTTCATGTGTATTCAATTGCATCATAGCTTAAAATGCATTGATAAAGATTTATAAATTGATCTGGAGTACTTAGGTGGTCGCCTAGGGCAGAGGGGCCGTGAGAGAATTTTTCTGTCTTGATTGACTGATGGATATTTGGAATGAAAGCTGCCAGACAGGTTTTTCGCTCTTACACTCCATAACAATTTATTTACACCCCATACAAAAATGTGTCTATATAAACATGTGTTTACTCTCCATAAATTTTGGTTTATTGCTAAAGTTACTCAAGAACAAAAATTGTTATTTGTCATAATTCTATTATTTTTGTTTTCGAGACTTAATTAGTCTCGAAGGGGGGAAATATATAGTGTCTGAAGGTCTATTGATTTTGCTGATGTTTGCAAATGGTGTAATAGATGAACTTTACTCTGCTTTGCTGAAGCATTTGGAAAAGCATTGCTACATAGGTTTCTTGGAATAGAGGACATTTGGAGATATGTGAAAGCCGGGGATTGGTTTATTAAAATCACGCCATATTACGTTACATTGGATATAAATACTGTGTCTTAAACAAAGGACTGGGAGAGAGACAACATATTGGATCAACAGATTGGCCGTTTCTCTCCAGATATAACTGCAGATATCTGTAAATTAATACTGTGAACTTTGATACAATAAATCTTTATAATCAAAGAACAGTGTAAGCGGACTTCTTATCATCACGGCATTATCAGCAACGCTGTCTTGGACACCACAGTAGTCTGTCCACTCTCTTCTTCCTAACATATTAGTCTGTCTCCTCTCTTCTTCCTAACAAATTAGTCTGTCCACTCTCTTCTTCCTAACATATTAGTCTGTCTCCTCTCTTCTTCCTAACATATTAGTCTGTCCACTCTCTTCTTCCTAACAAATTAGTCTGTCCACTCTCTTCTTCTTAACATATTAGTCTGTCTCCTCTCTTCTTCCTAACATGATAGTCTGTCCCCTCTCTTCTTCCTAACATATTAGTCTGTACACTCTCTTCCTCCTAACATATTAGTCTGTCCACTCTCTTCTTCCTAACATATTAGTCTGTCTCCTCTCTTCTTCCTAACAAATTAGTCTGTCCACTCTCTTCTTCCTAACAAATGTCTGTCCTCTCTCTTATTCCTAACATATCAGTCTGTCCACTCTCTTCTTCCTAACAAATTAGTCTGTCCTCTCTCTTCTTCCTAACATATTAGTCTGTCCACTCTCTTCTTCCTAACATAGTAGTCTGTCCACTCTCTTCTTCCTAACATATTAGTCTGTCCTCTCTCTTATTCCTAACATATCAGTCTGTCCACTCTCTTCTTCCTAACAAATTAGTCTGTCTCCTCTATTCTTCCTAACATATTAGTCTGTCTCCTCTCTTCTTCCTAACATATTAGTCTGTCTCCTCTCTTCTTCCTAACATATTAGTCTGTCTCTTCTCTTCTTCCTAACATATTAGTCTGCCTCTTCTCTTCTTCCTAACATATTAATCTGTCCACTCTCTTCTTCCTAACATATTAGTCTGTCTCTTCTCTTCTTCCTAACATATTAGTCTGTCTCTTCTCTTCTTCCTAACATATTAGTCTGCCTCTTCTCTTCTTCCTAACATATTAATCTGTCTCCTCTCTTCTTCCTAACATATTAGTCTGTCTCTTCTCTTCTTCCTAACATATTAGTCTGCCTCTTCTCTTCTTCCTAACATATTAATCTGTCCACTCTCTTCTTCCTAACATATTAGTCTGTCTCCTCTCTTCTTCCTAACATATTAGTCTGTCTCTTCTCTTCTTCCTAACATATTAGTCTGCCTCTTCTCTTCTTCCTAACATATTAATCTGTCCACTCTCTTCTTCCTAACATATTAGTCTGTCTCTTCTCTTCTTCCTAACATATTAGTCTGTCCACTCTCTTCTTCCTAACATATTAGTCTGTCTCTTCTCTTCTTCCTAACATATTAGTCTGTCTCTTCTCTTCTTCCTAACATATTAGTCTGTCCACTCTCTTCTTCCTAACATGTTAGTCTGTACACTCTCTTCTTCCTAACATATTAGTCTGTCTCCTCTATTCTTCCTAACATATTAGTCTGTCCACTCTCTTCTTCCTAACATAGTAGTCTGTCCTCTCTCTTATTCCTAACATATCAGTCTGTCCACTCTCTTCTTCCTAACAAATTAGTCTGTCCTCTCTCTTCTTCATAACATATTAGTCTGTCCACTCTCTTCTTCCTAACATAGTAGTCTGTCCTCTCTCTTCTTCCTAACATATTAGTCTGTCTCCTCTTTTCTTCCTAACATATTAGTCTGTCTCCTCTCTTCTTCCTAACATATTAGTCTGTCTCCTCTCTTCTTCCTAACATATTAGTCTGTCTCCTCTATTCTTCCTAACACATTAGTCTGTCCACTCTCTTCTTCCTAACATAGTAGTCTGTCCACTCTCTTCTTCCTAACATATTAGTCTGACTCCTCTCCTCTTCCTATCATATTAGTCTGTCCACTCTCTTCTTCCTAACATATTAGTCTGTCCACTCTCTTCTTCCTAACATATTAGTCTGTCTCCTCTATTCTTCCTAACATATTAGTCTGTCCACTCTCTTCTTCCTAACATAGTAGTCTGTCTCCTCTCTTCTTCCTAACATATTAGTCTGTCCCCTCTCTTCTTCCTAACATATTAGTCTGTCCCCTCTCTTCTTCCTAACATATTAGTCTGACTCCTCTCTTCTTCCTGACATATTAGTCTGTCTCCTCTATTCTTCCTAACATATTAGTCTGTCCACTCTCTTCTTCCTAACATATTAGTCTGTCCACTCTCTTCTTCCTAACATATTAGTCTGTCCACTCTCTTCCTCCTAACATATTAGTCTGTCTCTTCTCCTCTTCCTAACATATTAGTCTGTCTCTTCTCTTCTGTTTAACATATTAGTCTGTCCACTCTCTTCTTCCTAACATATTAGTCTGTCCACTCTCTTCTTCCTAACATATTAGTCTGTCTCTTCTCCTCTTCCTAACATATTAGTCTGTCCCCTCTCTTCTTCCTAACATATTATTTTCATTTGGGTACAAAGAGTAGGTTGAGCCTGGCCTGCTTTCGTAACGAATACAACAAGTAAGTAAAGAGTAAAGCTTTTGTATTCCATAAATTAGAAGTGGTTCTGTTTAGTACTAAAAACAAATTCCTGTACATAAAATGCAGTAAAAATGCGCAATGTGTAATGCCGATGTTTCATCTAGATCTAATTAAGGTTGATGGTGAATTATAGATGCACTCAGTCAAAAGGTGTAGTCAGTCAAATATGAAGTTGATTGTAGTTGATGGCAGCTCTATGAAGAGGACCTGTGTTGATGCCCTGGCGTGTGCCCTTGTTGCCCTTGTGCACAGCGGGTGAGTCGGGGTACCATGCTGGGGAAGGCACGGTGCTGTCTGGGTGCCTGCCCATCGGATGGTCGACCCGAGTCATGGATCCACTAGAGGAGAAGAAGGAGAGGGGAAGGAGAGAGAGAGAGAGAGAGAGAGAGAGAGAGAGAGAGAGAGAGAGAGAGAGAGAGAGAGAGAGGTGGTAGGAGGAGAAGATGGGAGGACAAGGTAGTCAATCATGCTAGGTAATACACTCACTCTCCCTCGCTTGCTCTCTCCATCTCGCACTCCTCCATCCCTCTGTCATCATCTTTCACCACTTCTCTTTGTCTGTCTATCTCTCACCCTCTCTCGCTCTCTCTATCTCGAGGACGGAGGGCTATTTATCTACACCCTCACTGAACCCCCCCACCACCACTCCCCTCCTTTTCCCTACAATGGCACCTGCCTTGCCTCACCTCCCTCCCCCCAAAGCAATCTTCACCCCGTCCACCTCTTCTGTTTGTTTCTCTGATGTCTAGTGCACGGGCAACAAGATTACAGCCATTCATCTCTCACCGAGCCGTTCCAATAATCTGTGGGTGTCCACGCCAGCCAATCGACCACAGAGGTAGACTACATATCCCCCGTAGATGAAGGTGCGTCATGCCACAGTAACGCTCAGTGAGATTGAACACAGTCCAAATGGAGCCCCTCAGTGGATGTTCAAGAGCTAAAAAGACCCCCATTGATCAGCCCAACCTGGGACACTTGTAATTCCATGTTCATTCGGTTGAAGTTGACGTGCTGTGCGGTCGGGTCCGGTGGTGCAGTCTTTGTTGGTGAGTGCGATTGGTGTATTAGAGGTTTTATACAGCGAGAGTGGGGGATTTTCCAATCAGCCTGAAATTTACTGTAGATGAGTAAAAGCAAGCCCAGGGGAAATCCCGGGCGCTAACGCTGATGAGTCTGCTGCGACTGTTGCCAGCTCAGCAGGTCTTAGGCGGGGTTTGACGATGTATAGTGGTGGTTATGGTGTGTGTGTGTGTGTGTGTGTGTGCCTGTGTGTAGGCTGAGGAAGATTATTGTGTGTGTGTGTGTGTGTGTGTGTGTGTGTGTGGGGGGGTATAATATCCTACCACTTCTATAGGTCCCCAAGGCTGTTTCCAATGGCAACCAATACTATTCTGTTGGTCATCCCTCCTATTTTACACAGTGTTTGATGTTCTAGCTCTTTCTCAGCTGACACCTGCTTGGGGAACTGTGTTTCTCTGGCTGGGGATATCTTTAAGACAGCTAAGAGCCAGCGTGGTCCCATCAATGTAGGCTGCTGTCTTAAGTGAATAGAGAGTACTAGATGGATGTGGGCTTTTCCTTAAAATGTCACGCCTACAGTGTGGATCAATCTATCGTTTACTACAGGCACAATCACAAACCCATTTGCTGACACTGACGCAGTACTCACCACACCACATCATTTATGGATCTCAATATTCAAATTTTGTTACAGTTGTTTTTTTTGTTTTGTTTTTACTTCTCTGGCATCAGCGCCATCATCAAGTCAATTCCCTGTCATCAAAAGAGAGGTCGTTTTGGACAATAGGACATTGTGTTATCCTCATGAATGGTTTTGATAATCAGATTTGAATGACACTTAGGCTTCAATAAATAATTTCTGGGTACCCTGTATATTGATCTTTCCAGCGTTAGATGATGTCTGTTGCATGAATAAAGAACCCCAAAAAGCACTTTCATACTGTCCCTGTACAGCCCTCTCACCCTGGGCTTGCTGAAACACCCCCTAAGTCAGACTTAATACTGTCTCTGTACGGCCCCCTCACCCTGGGCTGGCTGAAACACCCCCAAAGTCAGACTTAATACTGTCTCTGTACGGCCCCCTCACCCTGGGCTGGCTGAAACACCCCCAAAGTCAGACTTAATACTGTCTCTGTAGGGCCCCCTCACCCTGGGCTGGCTGAAACACCCCCAAAGTCAGACTTAATACTGTCTCTGTACGACCCCCTCACCCTGGGCTGGCTGAAACACCCCCCAAGTCAGACTTAATACTGTCCCTGTACGGCCCCCTCACCCTGGGCTGGCTGAAACCCCCCCAAAGTCAGACTTAATACTGTCTCTGTACGACCCCCTCACCCTGGGCTGGCTGAAACACCCCCAAGTCAGACTTAATACTGTCCCTGTACGGCCCCCTCACCCTGGGCTGGCTGAAACCCCCCAAAGTCAGACTTAATACTGTCTCTGTACGACCCCCTCACCCTGGGCTGGCTGAAACACCCCCCAAGTCAGACTTAATACTGTCCCTGTACGGCCCCCTCACCCTGGGCTGGCTGAAACACCCCCAAGTCAGACTTAATACTGTCCCTGTACGGCCCCCTCACCCTGGGCTGGCTGAAACACCCCCAAAGTCAGAGTTAATAATGTCCTTGTACGACCCCCTCACACTACTGGGCTAGCTGAAACACCAGTTTAAAGGGAAATTTCACCCTGGCTCTGCCACGGCATATAGTAATTACTATATTAACAACATTACGTTTTTATCATAAACATTACAATTATCCAAACCACAATCTAGAACTAGCACATTTTTATTTTACTGGTGGAATCGGGAAGTTTCGACTCCCTGTGTATTGGTCTGCTCATTGTAAACCACAAAGTCTGGTATTCACAGCGAATGCTGATACCGCCCGCTAGGTAGAGGGGGCGTGGCCACAAACTGGAATAATGGCTTTGTTTACTGAGAATGACCAACACACAGTAATCTCAGAACTTCTCTAAGCAAGATTTTTTTGAAAACGTTTATTTTTCACTGTTTGTCATCATGCCCGTGTGGTGTTCTGTGCCTCGCTGTGCTAATTACAAACAAGTGCGAAAATGAGTTATCTTTCAGCATTCTACATACCAGAGGAACACCCCGATTCTGCCAGTGGCTTACGGCTATCAAGAATGATGTTGTGACCAAAGATTACCAGTGGGATTTCAGGCTGAAGTAATGGGGAATCCATTTCGACGACAGCTGAAAGGTGATGCGATACCAGCAAATGTTTTTCCTTCACAACAAAATGAAAGATTCTCAATTAGAGGTAACCTAACGTTAGCTAGCTTGCTAGCCTAGCTGGGCAAGTTAGCTAGCTAGCTAACGTTACAGTCCTGTATTGAACTCTGAAAGCCATCAGCTAAATCATATAGGTAGCTATCTTTTGGTAATCACACGGTCAATAAATTTAGCCTATGCCATGGTATTCACTGTTAGACTGGTACCTAGCTACCTTCAGCAGAGTAAACATGTTTGTTTGTTAGTGCTATCTTTGACTGACTTTAGCTAACGTAAACTAGCTTATGTTACCAAATAAAGAGTATCTCAATTTCGTAGCCATTTATTCCACCTTTGTCTGGAAAACACTGTTACTAAAAATAGAATTGTCGATATAGCTAACTCACTCTGTGTGTTGGTAGTAATGATAAATGTGCATACATCGTCTATGGTTGGTTAGTTGGTTCTCAGCCAGTCTCAGCTGGCTAGCAATCTTGCTGGCAATTTAGTGAAGCTAGTTAGCTAACAGCAAACTGACAATATTGAAATGTCCATGTTAGATATTCTTAGCTAGCCAGTCTAATATAGATCAATACAATTAGTGGGGTGGTTAAATTGTGTATTGTTGTTGTAGGTGGTACAGAATCTGATTCCACCAACATGCGCTTCCAACCCCTGTTGGTCAAAATATTTACAAGCTGACTGCTAAGATAGCTCAATGTTCAGTCAGCATGGTATAAACATGACATGGGTAGTGTTTGTATGGTTTGTGTTATGGGGTTACAGGTGGTTAGAGGTAGCCTGAGGATACAGAGAACCTTCCAGACCATGTCATCAATTTAGTCTACCCCTCTTCTCTTTTTACCTTTTCTCTTTGTAAAACTCAGGTTATCTGGAGTCATTCCACAATGCCCTGCTGAAACACCTTGAGGTTATGGAGCTCAACAAGATTGTGTGACAGAAACCAGCAAGGGACACTGAAATATATAAAATCAAGACTACAACAGTAATGGCACAACCACCACAATCTCCTCTCTGTAGATTCTCAAAACACAATACAAAGACATGTCTACACTATTGACAAGAATGATCTGTCAAAGTCAATGGGCTGGGGGAGGTTTACAGACAGTACTTTGAGATGAAGTGGGTTTTGGTAATGCAGGGTTGTGCTTACAGTAAATGTATTGTTGTTTATGAGAGCGATTGAGTGGTGCCATTTCTCCTCAATCTCCCATACAACAATTCATACAGTGTAAGAACTGCCCTCCTAAGACTTTTCACACCTTCTTTAGTCCCCAGCCCATTCACTTTGTTGACTGATCTTTCTTCTCAAAAGCAGCTCCCAATGTCTTCTCTTGTCCTTGAACAATACACTAGCCGGTCCCATTCTGTTCATACCTTTACCAACAAAGGCGTGTTGCACACCAAACAGTACCTGTCCTGTAACTCCAAGTGATGGATACCAAAAATCTTTGGTTAAATCACATTATCTGGTGTAGAAATCTGTAGCTAAGAGAACTGGTGATCAGCAGATGATGGGAGAGGTGGTCATGATACAATTGCCATTCAAAGAAACATACAGTAAGTTCAGGGAATACTTGTAAATCAGTGGGAGGAGTGTTGTCAGGATCAAACTGCCATTCAGCTCCTCATGAGGCATCTGCTTGAAATCCAGCATAATGTCTAATCCCTCGAGAGGGATACAGTTCACAGGATACAGTTCTGCTACAATGACACACACAGGCAAAGGAATTCTGTATCTAGAATCCACTCCAGGAAGAAGCCCAGGCACCTCACAGATCATGAGTATTACTTATTTGTCTGCCTGTGACCTACCGTTATTGATCAGTGAAAACTCAATTGAATCTGCTGGGGACTTATGTGCTATTTAGTGTATAATCTGTGACATGTTCGTAGTTGTCACGGGGAAAGGTCCGATGGATACCTTCATTTGTGAAAAATGTATGGAACTTGATGCAGCCAAAGAAAGGATTATTACTCTTCATGAAGAAATTAAACATTTGACCAAGCGCCTTGAACTGAATAAGGATTCCATGAGACTATCGGCATCTTTAAATGCTTCCTATCAAAACATCCAAAAGGATCATAATGGGACCTTCCTGGACTATGATCAATTGCCACCACTGCACCCCTCTACTAGCTTGATCCAGAAAATGGCTGCTCATTGTTCGACTCCAGGTGAGCGTAAATGGATGCGTTTCGGAACCAGAAAGAAGAAGAAGAATCGTTCTCGGTGCGCCTGCCTTCTTCCCCCGCGTCCTGACTTAAGACTTTCAAATCACTTTGAGCCCCTGTACCAGCTGTCTTCTGCCAGGGACTTGGGTGTTCCCTCCATGGCTGTGGATGTCCCTCCAGCTACCTCTCCCTGTCCTAGTCAATCAACTGCCTGGGCACAGCCTGGACCACCGCAGCCCCCCTCCGCTGGGCCGTGCTCTCTGGATCAGAGCTCTGTCCCTTTGGCTGTTGTGGCCTGCACGCAGCTGGCGTCTCAGCAGCACTCTTCTCAGGGGAGTTCTGTGGCTCTGGCCTCGCAATCAGCTTCGAGACACGCAGAGGCCAGATCATTCCGGCTATTGTGATAGGGAGTTCGATGGTGAGGCATATATATGTACCTGGGGCAAAGACTTTGTGTTTTCCTGGGGCAAAAGTTCAGGATATCACCAGGTTGCTTCCCGAGGCTGTGCGTCAGTCACTGCGGGCTGATACTGTCATGGTTTATGTGGGGTCTAATGACATTATGAAGGGCAGCTCAGAATAGCTGAAGATGGATTTATTGACAATTTTGATACCTTCTGGAAACAAAGCTCGTATTATAAGGAGGATGGGATCCACCCAAATCATTTGGGTTCCTGGATCCTTTCATAGCATTATAAGGCTGCGTTGAGACAATATTTATATATTTATATAAACAGACAATGACTTATCAATGACCCAAGCCCAGCTCATTTAATCCCTACCATTGTGTCGCTGAGTTGTCATAATGCTTCAGCAAATGTACATTATCCCAGGGGCGTTGGAAGACACAATGTAAGTAATCTAATTTATGTAAATCTTACTGCCCTGAATGCCTCTGCTGACCCTACAGCTATTTTATGCAGTAATCATGTGCATATGAACCAGAGTTATACTGTTAGCACCGAGGTGGTGTGCCCTAGCAGGAAGTCCACTGTGTGCAGCTCACCCTGCACTAACATAAATAACTTGAGCATGTCTACCTCTGCTAAGCTTCCCAGTAAAGCAAGAAAAACAATAAAGAATCCCAGAAAAGTGTTAGAAACACCACAGGAATTAAATCATCAACATGTATTGATCACATATTTACAAATGCTGCAGAAATTTATTTGAAAGCAGTATCCAAATCCATTGGATGTAGTGATTACAATATGGTAGCCATATCTAGGAAAACCAAAGTTCCAAAGGCTGGGCCTAATATTTTGTATAAGAGGTCAGCTGGTAGAGCACGGCGCTTGCAACGCCAAGGTAGTGGGTTCGATCCCCGGGACCACCCATACACAAAAAAAATAATAATTATGCACGCATGACTGTAAGTCGCTTTGGATAAAAGCGTCTGCTAAATGGCATATTATTATTATTATTATTATTATTATTTATACAATACGTTTTGTAGCAATTGCTATGTTGTTAATGTAAATAATATTTGTTGGTCCATGGTGTGTAATGAGGAGCAACCAGACGCTGCACTTGACACATTTATGAAATTGCTTATCCCAGTTCCTAATAAACATGCACCCATTAAGAAAATGACTGTAAAAACTGTTAAATCCCCGTGGATTGATGAGGAATTGAAAAACTGTATAGTTGAGAGGGATGAGGCAAAATAAATGGCAAATAGGTCTGGCTGTACAACCAATTGGCAAACATACTGCAAATTGAGAAATCATGTGACTAAACTGAATAAAAAGAAGAGGAAACTTCACTATGAAACAAAGATAAATGACATAAAGAATGATAGTAAAAAGTTTTGGAGCACCTTAAATGAAATTTTGTGGCAAAAGGCAAACTCCGCTCCATCATTAATTGAATCAGATGGCTCATTCATCACAAAACCTATTGATATTGCCAACTACTTTTAAGATTTTTTCATTGGCAAGATTAGCAATTGTAGGTATGACATGCCAGCAACAAACGCTGACACTACACATCCATGTACATCTGACCAAATTATGAAGACAAGGATTGTAATTTTGAATTCCGTAAAGTAAGTGTGGAGAGGTGAAACAATTATTGTTGTCTATCAACAATGACAAGCCACCGGGGTCTGACAACTTGGATAGAAAATTACTGAGGATAATAGCGGATGATATTGCCACTCCTATTTGCCATATCTTCAATTTAAGCCTACTAGGAAGTGTGTGCCCTCAGGCCTGGAGGGAAGCAAAAGTTATTCCCCTACCTAAGGATAGAAAAGCACCCTTTACTGGCTCAAATAGCTGAAGTGTCAGCCTGTTACCAACCCTTTGTAAACGTTTGGAAAAATTTTGATACGAGATACAATGCTATTTTACAGTAAACAAATTGACCACAGACTTTCCGCTTATAGGGAAGGACATTCAACACTTAAAGCACTTACACAAATGACTGATGATTGGCTGAAAGAAATTGAAGAATAAAATATTGTGGGGGCTGTTTTGTTTGACTTCAGCACGACTTTTGACATTTTCGATCATAGTCTGCTGCTGGAAAAATGTATGTGTGTTATGGCTTTACACCCCCTGCTATATTGTGGATAAAGAGTTACTTTTCTTACAGAACACAGAGGATGTTCTTTAATGGAAGCCTCTCCAACAAAATCAAGGTAGAAACAGGAATTCCCTGGGGCAGCTGTCTAGGCCCCTTACTTTTTTTAAATCTTTACTAACGACATGCCACTGGCTTGATTTACAAGTATTCCCTAAAGCCAGTGTGTCTATGTAAGCAGATGACTCAACACTATACACGTCAGCACTATAAACAAGGCAGGTCCTACAGGCCCTAATTTTGTCGCACCTGGACTACATTTTACATTTTTTAAATTTTAGTAATTTAGCAGACGCTCTTATCCAGAGCGACTTACAGTTAGTGAGTGCATACATGTTTAATTTTATTTATTTTTTATTTTATTTATTTTTTTCATACTGGAATCGAACCCACAACCCTGGCGTTGCAAATGCCATGCTCTACCAACTGAGCTACATCCCTGCCGGCCATTCCCTCCCTTACCCTGGACGACGCTGGTCCAATTGTGCGCCGCCCCATGGGTCTCCCGGTCGCGGCCGGCTACGACAGAGCCTGGATTCGAACCAGGATCTCTAGTGGCACAGCTAGCACTGCGATACAGTGCCTTAGACCAGTCAGGTGCCACAAAGAAGGACTTAGGAAAATTGCAATTGGTTCAGCACAGGGCAGCACGGCTGGCCCTTGGATGTACACAGAGAGCTAACATTAATAATATGCATGTCAATCTCTCCTGGCTCAAAGTGGAGGAGAGATTGACTTCATCACTACTTGTATTTGTGAGAGGTATTGACATGTTGAATGCACCGAGCTGTCTGTTTGAACTACTGGCACACAGCTCAGACACCCATGCATACCCCACAAGACATGCCACCAGAGGGCTCTTCACAGTCCCCAAGTCCAGAACAGACTATGGGAGGCGTACAGTACTACATAGAGCCATGACTACATGGAACTCTATTCCACATCAAGTAACTCATGCAAGCAGTAAAATTAGATTTAAAAAACAGATAAAAATACACCTTATGCACCAGTGGGGACTGTGAAGCAACACAAACATAGGCACAGACACATGCATACAAACACATGATAACATACGCACTATACACACACATACACATGGATTTTGTGTTGTGGATATGTGGTATTAGAGTTGGGGCCTGAGGGCACACACTTAATATGTTGTGAAATCTGTTGTGAATGTATTGTAATGTTTTTAGAAATGTATAACTGCCTTCATTTTGCTGGACCCCAGGAAGAGTAGCTGCTGCCTTGGCAGCAGCTAATGGGGATCCATAATAAATACAAATACCAATACACGGTACTGTCTGTAAGACAAAAAAAATATATATATACTCTATTGTACATATTAAACAACATTTGAACCGGGCCAGCATAACATCAACATTAAGGTAGACTAGATGAACATTTACAACAATATCTAGCCTAAGAAATATGGCATTACTCTCAACCTTTGCACAATAACCAGGCCGTACAAATGATCCTAAGTAGGTAGGCAGACAGTATCTACGTACAGCCATGTCTATCAGGCATGCTTAGGCAAATATTTTTTATAGCAAAACCAGCTTCAGTTTTAGAGATTTACAACAGTAAATTGTTGTATTATTGTTTTTCTTCACTGTTTGCTAGTAAACATAGCTAGCTAGCTTGCTGGATATACAATACTTGTTATTTACATCTGTTTGGAATCCTATCTTGCATCATACCTATAATTTTGTGAGATTGAAATGCATCCAAGGTCATAATCATAACCAATGTCAATCCTCGTCAATTATGTTACATAGCTAGCTAGTAAAATGATTTATATTTGTAACATATATATATTTGTATATTTGTAACATGTTTGCAAACAAGTTACAAATGCGAGGTGTGAAGCATAACAAGTTAGCAAGCGCCAGGCTAACTAGCTAGCCAACTCAAGTCATGTGCTAATGTTTGCTGGTAAACCTAGCTTTAGGTGGCTGGTGGTAGCTTGCTGTTTAGTAGCAGTATCCTACAACTAAAAAGAGACTTTCAACATCCTACGGAGCACCATTAAATCCAATATAAAAAAATGGAAAGAATATGGCACCACAACAAACCTGCCAAGAGAGGGCCGCCCACCAAAACTCACGGACCAGGCAAGGAGGGCATTAATCAGAGAGGCAACAAAGATAACCCTGAAGGAGCTGCAAAGCTCCACAGCGGAGATTGGAATATCTGTCCATAGGACCACTTTAAGCCGTACACTCCACAGAGCTGGGCTTTACGGAAGAGTGGCCAGAAAAAAGCCATTGCTTAAAGAAAAAAATAAGCAAACACGTTTGGTGTTCGCCAAAAGCCATGTGGGAGACTCCCCAAACATATGGAAGAAGGTACTCTGGTCAGATGAGACTAAAATTGAGCTTTATGGCCATCAAGGAAACGCTATGTCTGGCGCAACACCTCTCATCCCCACAGTGAAGCATGGTGGTGGCAGCATCATGCTGTGGGCATGTTTTTCATCAGCAGGGACTGGGAAACAGGTCAGAATTGAAGGAATGATGGATGGCGTTAAATACAGGGGAATTCTTGAGGGAAACCTGTTTCAGGGGTGGGGGGGGTGGATAGTTATGCACGCTCAAGTTTTCTGTTTTTTTGTCATATTTTTTGTTTGTTTCACAATAAATATTTTGCATCTTCAAAGTGCTAGGCATGTTGTGTAAAGCAAATGATATAAACCCCTAAAACATCCATTTTAATTCCAGTTTGTAAGGCAACAAAATAGGAAAATGCCAAGTGGGTGAATACCTTTGCAAGCCACTGTATTCAGTGAAGTGGGGTTTGGGATAAGGGGTCCTATATTCCCTGTGTGTCAGTGTGCCTCCTGATCAAGTTCTCACCATGTCTTTTAAATAGTATATACTCACACCACAGTCGTGGTAATGACTGGAGCGGAATCAGTGGAATGGTATCAAATACATCAAACACATGGTTTCCAGGTGTTGGATGCCATTTAATTTGCTCTGTTCCAGCCATTATTATGAGCCGTTCTCCCCTCAGCAGCCTCCACTGACACACACAGATGACCACCCTAGATTTGATCCCAGACCTCGCATGTGAAATCAAGATTAGCAAACATGATTTTAATGGAAGCAGTCTTTCCACCATACCTCCAATGGGGTAGATAAATATTTGCCCAGTTTTATAATTAGAAATGAAGCTATCTGATCACACTGTAGTACTTGCAGCTTAGTTTCACATACAGTCAGCCCTTTTACTCCCCAAAAACCTGATCTGGAGTGGAATAGCCTGTTTAACACTGACTGTAGGCTGTGAGTGACATAAAATGAAACCAACAGCCAATATCTCCAAAGGTCAACGCCGATAAATCACTCACAGACCGATTTTCAGTTTTACAGTTTCCTGTCACGGTGACTCTGGCCACAACTTCTACCAACCATCTTCCGTGCCAAAGAGTGAATTATCTTGTTACACTTCTGTACATGACGCCTTTCTGGCTTTTTCTGTCCTCTCTCTCCGTGTTCGGGAGAACATTAGATTACGTAGAACGCGGTAGCACCAGTCGTCCGGGAGAGACCCTTATGGGTATTTACCTAGTTGGAATCTGACAGGTTTCTGTGGGGAGGCTGCCTGCTCTAATATCCGTCAACAGCCCCTCGGTCGACTGTAAAACATCCTCTGGGAGCCTTCAGGTGTGGGGTACGCCGAATTTGTCATGTCAGGAGGATATAAATATTTCCTTTGTGTTTATTGTCCATTATGCGAGCGTGCTGATGTGTTGGGTCGTATTTTTCTCTGTAGCCGTCTGACTCGGGCTTCTGCGGGGTGAGAGTGCTCTTTTGGGTCTGCTATGTATGATGTCTGGATGGTGTCTGGGAAGACGATAGTGTCTTCTACTTAGAACTATTATACACAACATTCAAGGTTAGAAGTACAGTTGTAGCTATTCTTATGTAGACTAATTCGTGTTGATGTGACATCATCATCCTCATCATCATCACTTTTATAATCGTCACAACCCTGCTATTTCCACTCTGCGGATGCGTCATTGGTCACAACAGTTAGTGGCCTACTGTTGTTGTTATGGATATTCATGCATTATAATCCCCATATCAGTTCTGACCACCCACACTACTGGTGAGTAAACAAATATGCTCAGCTGCAAAGGATTCTGGGCCAGTGCTGTCAGGGCCTGGGTAAATATGATATGACCTGACGCCGGGACCTTGGCAGTGCTCATTGGCATGGCTACCTGCTGTGCCCTCTCACCACGGACTCCTCCGGCTGGGGCAGAGTGAGCTGTGAGCTATCAGTGCGTGGTGCTGGCCGGTCGGCCTGCCTCCACTTTGACAGACAGGGTGTCCGATTGGCCCCTAGACACAGTGGCCGGGGCCCCGTGCTTCACTCTGGATTATCTCTTTCCTGACCATCCACTGTCTAGTTTTCTATACTGCTGCAGTTTCCATACTCAGCATTGTGTTTACAGGAAACTGTGGATCCGAAACAGTGGATCGGGGGCCATTGGTGGGCTGCCTGTGATTTATGATTATTTTTGGGCGGTGGCTACAGATGTGACATGACTAGAAAGAGGGGTTTTGTTTTTTCTTCGGGTAACTGAAATCTCCAAAAGCTTTAGGTATGGTCGTAGCACAAACAAGTTTAGGAACCACTGGGTTACCGGATCAGGACAAAACAACATCTTACATTTCTGTATCTACAAGTAACAATTAATAATTGACGAATAATGCAAAATAAACACACATGACATTTTTTTTAAAGGAGGACTTTTGAGAATGGCTTATCTCAGGGCATAGCATTTTGAACAAACTGAAAAGTGCACACCGTCAGACCACGCTGATGTCATTTGATTGCATTTGAGTGGCAAAAGCACCACAGCACTTTGACAGCTCAACAACAGCAACCAAAAATCACACAACTTTGCCAAAAATAGAAATGCCCTTTCGCCCTACCTGGACAGTTGACCACTAAAATCCGTCCCAGTGATAACGCCACCGGTAACCATAACCACGAATCAGGAACTCTGTTTTTAGCAGGAAGAGAGCACCTATAATCATGATGAAGGAGGTGTCTGCCGTGTCCCAGAAGTGCATGGAGCTATCAGAGCGTTGCGTCTGTCTGCCAGGGATCTCTCCCTATGCCACGGCCCCCGTAGACTGTGATTTATGGCAGGCCCAGGAGGCTGACACTCGTCTTTATTTTCAGCTCATCAAGCTCAGGAGTGACATCTACCTGCTGTATGACTGTGTACTGTAGTACAGTGGAACTGGGATGGGCGGGGGAGGTGAAAAAACAGAGGCCACAGTTTAAAAATAGTGGACTTCCTGTCTGGTTTGTACAACGCAGCAGCAAATCACAGCATCTGGTACTGTTTTTGGTATGTTAGGGTCAGAAAATAGTATTTTAAATCTTCACACCAAAATCAATGTTGTTTCCCAAGTTAATTCTCTCCATTATATGACGTCTTATAATGCATTAAAGCTCCATGGGTCAATGGAGAGAACAGGCCCATTCCAGTCCCTTCCTCATGTCGCCTCCACTCCACACTTCAGGAGAGAGACATATCTATTCCTGGGAGAGGTGTAGTGGACATCCCAAAGAGCACCTGCAATTGTGCGGAATAAAAAATCGATAGCATTGTTCTAGATTAATTACCCGCCCAAGGCAGCCGGAGTGGCGGGACGGTCGGGGCGCTTCACTTTGTGTGTGTGTGTGTTGCAATCAGTACACTAAACACCAAACTCATTATGGCTCCGATCAATGAACAGGCCTAACAGATGGCTGTGTTTCAGAGGTTCCTCCTTCTGTTTATTCATCTCCTTGTCCCTCCATCATGGCTGAACGGGAGCTTTTTAGGAAGGTTATCTTGGGCAGAGCTGAACTGGCATGTTACATAGTGACATGCCACTGACTGACATCTCTATCAGTCTCTACTCTGTCTTTTCTACTCTGTGTAGTCTCTACTCTATGTCGTCTCTACTCTGTGTAGTCTCTACTCTATGTCCTCTCTACTCTATGTCCTCTCTACCCTATGTCATCTCTACTCTGTCTTCTCTACTCTATGTCTTCTCTACTCTGTCTTCTCTACTCTATGTCGTCTCTACTCTGTCTTCTCTACTCTATGTCTTCTCTACTCTATGTCTTCTCTACTCTATGTCGTCTCTACTCTACGTCTTCTCTACTCTGTCTTCTCTACTCTATGTCGTCTCTACTCTATGTCGTCTCTACTCTATGTCTTCTCTAATCTGTCTTCTCTATTCTATGTCGTCCCTACTCTGTGTAGTCTCTACTCTATGTCCTCTCTACCCTATGTCTTCTCTACTCTCTGTCGTCTCTACTCTATGTCGTCTCTACTCTATGTCGTCTCTACTCTGTGTAGTCTCTACTCTATGTCCTCTCTACTCTATGTCTTCTCTACTCTATGTCGTCTCTACTCTGTGTAGTCTCTATTCTATGTCTTCTCTACTCTGTCTTCTCTACTCTATGTCTTCTCTACTCTTTGTCGTCTCTACTCTATGTCGTCTCTACTCTATGTCTTCTCTACTCTGTCTTCTCTACTCTATGCCTTCTCTACTCTGTCTTCTCTACTCTATGTCTTCTCTACTCTATGTCTTCTCCACTCTGTCTTCTCTACTCTATGTCTTCTCTGCTCTATGTCTTCTCTACTCTATGTCGTCTCTACTCTATGTATTCTCTACTCTATGTCTTCTCTACTCTATGTCTTCTCTACTCTATGTCTTCTCTACTCTATGTCGTCTCTACTCTATGTCGTCTCTACTCTGTGTAGTCTCTACTCTATGTCCTCTCTACCCTATGTCTTCTCTACCTATGTCTTCTCTACTCTATGTCGTCTCTACTCTATGTCGTCTCTACTCTGTGTAGTCTCTACTCTATATCCACTCTACTCTATGTCTTCTCTACTCTATGTCCTCTCTACCCTATGTCTTCTCTACCCTATGTCTTCTCTACTCTATGTCGTCTCTACTCTGTGTAGTCTCTACTCTATGTCTTCTCTACTCTTTGTCATCTCTACTCTATATCTTCTCTACTCTGTCTTCTCTACTCTATGTCGTCTCTACTCTATGTCTTCTCTACTCTATGTCTTCTCTACTCTATGTCGTCTCTACTCTATGTCTTCTCTACTCTATGTCTTCTCTACTCTATGTCTTCTCTACTCTATGTCCTCTCTACCCTATGTCTTCTCTACCCTATGTCTTCTCTACTCTATGTCGTCTCTACTCTGTGTAGTCTCTACTCTATGTCATCTCTACTCTGTCTTCTCTGATCTATGTCTTCTCTACTCTATGTCTTCTCTACTCTGTCTTCTCTACTCTATGTCTTCTCTACTCTTTGTTGTCTCTACTCTATGTCTTCCCTACTCTGTCTTCTCTACTCTATGTCTTCTCTACTCTATGTCTTCTCTACTCTATGTCTTCTCTACTCTGTCTTCTCTACTCTATGTCTTCTCTACTCTATGTCTTCTCTACTCTGTCTTCTCTACTCTATGTCTTCTCTACTCTATGTCTTCTCTACTCTGTCTTCTCTACTCTATGTCTTCTCTACTCTATGTCTTCTCTACTCTATGTCGTCTCTACTCTATGTCTTCTCTACTCTATGTCGTCTCTACTCTATGTCTTCTCTACTCTATGTCTTCTCTACTCTATGTCGTCTCTACTCTATGTCTTCTCGACTCTATGTCTTCTCTACTCTATGTCTTCTCTACTCTATGTCTTTTCTACTCTATTTCGTCTCTACTCTATGTCTTCTCTACTCTGTCTTCTCTACTCTATGTCCTCTCTACTCTACGTCTTCTCTACTCTGTGTTCTCTACTCTGTCTTCTCTACTCTATGTCTTCTCTACTCTGTCTTCTCAACTCTATGTCATCTCTACTCTGTCATCTCTACTCTATGTCTTCTCTACTCTGTCATCTCAACTCTATGTCATCTCTACTCTGTCATCTCTACTCTATGTCTTCTCTACTCTATGTCTTCTCTACTCTATGTCTTCTCTACTCTATGTCTTCTCTACTCTATGTCGTCTCTACTCTATGTCTTCTCTACTCCATGTTGTCTCTACTCTATGTCTTCTCTACTCTATGTCTTCTCTACTCTATGTCTTCTCTACTCTATGTCTTCTCTACTCTATGTCGTCTCTACTCTATGTCTTCTCTACTCTGTCTTCTCTACTCTGTCATCTCAACTCTATGTCATCTCTACTCTGTCATCTCTACTCTATGTCTTCTCTACTCTATGTCTTCTCTACTCTGTCATCTCTACTCTATGTCATCTCTACTCTGTCATCTCTACTCTATGTCTTCTCTACTCTATGTCTTCTCTACTCTATGTCGTCTATACTCTATATCCTCTGTACTCTATGTCTTCTCTACTCTATGTCATCTCTACTCTGTCATCTCAACTCTGTCTTTTCTACTCTATGCGTGATCATGAACTGTCACCCTAACTGAAAGGGAAGGTTTGAATGTGCCTTCATTTTGGACGATCTGAAATGAAAGAGGATGTATTTGAACACAGAATGTCCTTGACATCATTAGTGGCCAATTTCACCGATAAAATATGTATAGAAAATGTCTGACAAGACTGTAATACTCCTAATATTTGTAGCTGGAATTTTTTCAATACCTCTTATTCTGTGTTGTCCAATCGGGCTGCTGGTTTCAAATGTAACACTATACAAGAGGTACAAATCAGACATAATTTCAATTTCAAGCTGTGACTTTGTGGTGTGATAATGTGTGTGAAAAAGCTCATAAGCCTAGCAAGCTAACTACATATTTGTTGGTCACCGAAAGGCAATATTTGTCTGCTTCAGTGAAACCCTTCAAACCATTGGAATTTATGAGCCAGCCTGATCAACAAAGGCCCAGTCTTGACCGTGTAAATGGACTCTCTCTCCGTAGGCTTTTTTACTCCTCTATGTTTGGACATTAACCCCCTGGAGTCGTTTGACACACCCGTGCGTCAATCTTAAATTACATAACAAAAAATACCCATCAAAATCTGTCAGTTTAAGCTAGAGATATCAGTTTTTTTTTGCATTGGATGCGTCTCAATCTACCACATCCGCCAGTGTCGCTCTTCTGCATCTGCGGTGAAAGGTGGCAGAGATAGAAAAACCCTTGAATATTTTGACATGATTATTTCATAGTTTTGATGTCTTCACTATTATTCTACCATGTAAAAAATAGTAAAAATAAAGAAAAACCCTTGAATGAGTAGGTGTGTCCAAACTTTTGACTGGTAGTGTATATATGGGTACGGCCCGGCGTGTATATATACACTACCGGTCAAAAGTTTTAGAACACCTACTCATTCAAGGGTTTTTCTTTATTTTTACTATTTTTTACATGGTAGAATAATAGTGAAGACATCAAAACTATGAAATAACACATATGGAATCATGTAGTAACCAAAAAAGTGTTAAACAAATACAAATGTTATATTTGAGACTCTTCAAATAGACACATTTTGCTTTGATGACAGCTTTGCACACTCTTGGCATTCTCTCAAGCAGCTTCATGAGGTAGTCACCTGGAATGCATTTCAATTAACAGGTGGGTTGTTAAATGTTAATTTCCTTCTTAATGCGTTTGAGCCAATCAATTGTGTTGTGACAAGGTAGGGGGGGTATACAGAAGATAGCCCTATTTGGTAAAAGACCAAGCCCATATTATGGCAAGAACAGCTCAAGTAAGCAAAGAGAAACCACAGTCCATCATTACTTTAAGACATGAAGGTCAGTCAATCCGGAACATTTGAAGAACTTTGAACGTTTCTTCAAGTGCAGTCGCAAAAACCATCAAGCGCTATGATGAAACTGGCTCTCATGAGGACCGCCACAGGAATGGAAGACCCAGAGTTATCTCTGCTGCAGAGGATAAGTTCATTAGAGTTACCAGCCTCAGAAATTGCAGCCCAAATAAATGCTTTACAGAGTTCAAGTCACACACACGTCTCAACATCAGCTGTTCAGAGGGGACTGTGTGAATCAGGCCTTCATGGTCAAATTCTTGCGAAGAAACCACTACTAAAGGACACCAATAAGAAGAAATAGACC
Source organism: Coregonus clupeaformis (assembly GCF_020615455.1). Classification (NCBI taxonomy): domain Eukaryota; kingdom Metazoa; phylum Chordata; class Actinopteri; order Salmoniformes; family Salmonidae; genus Coregonus; species Coregonus clupeaformis. The sequence continues at coordinate 21,915,658 of NC_059202.1, forward strand.
TGCTTGGGCAAAGAAACACGAGCAAAGGACATTAGACCGGTGGAAATGTGTCCTTTGGTCTGGAGTCCAAATTGGAGATTTTTGGTTCCAACCGCCTTGTATTTGTGAGACGCGGTGTGGGTGAATGGAAAAGTAGCCAACAAGTGCTCAGCATATGTGGGAACTCCTTCAAGACTGTTGGAAAAGCATTCCAGGTGAACCTGGTTGAGAGAATGCCAAGAGTGCGAAAGCTGTCATCAAGACTAATTGCTCCTGTAAGTCGCTCTGGATAAGAGCGTCTGCTAAATGACTAAAATGTAAATGTAAATGTAAGACAAAGGGTGGCTATTTGAATAATCTCAAATAAAAGATATATTTTGATTTCTTTAATACTTTGGTTACTAAATTTGTAAAAATAATAAATGTGTTATTTCATAGTTTTGATGTCTTCACTATTATTCTACAATGTAGAAAATAGTAAGAAAATAAAGAACAACCCTTGAATTAGTAGGTGTGTCCAAACTTTTGACTGGTACTGTATATATTTTGACTTTTTTTAATTTTAATTTTTAATTTTGACTTTTGACTGGTCCTCTGTAGCTCAATTGGTAGAGCATGGCGCTTGTAACGCCAGGGTAGTGGGTTTGATCCCGGGACCACCCATACGTAAAAATGTATGCACGCATGACTGTAAGTCGCTTTGGATAAAAGCGTCTGCTAAATGGTATATTATTATTATATTATATTTCCTGAGTTTTTTTATACAGTGCCTTGGGAAAGTATTCAGACCCCTTTACTCTTTCCACATTTTGTTACATTACAGCTTTATTCTAAAAGTGATAAAAAAATATAAAAAAATCTCATCAACCTACACACAATACCCCATAATGACAAAACAAAAACAGGTTTTTAGAAATGTTGCTAATTTATATATAAAAAATTAAAATAAATGGAAATAAGTATTCAGACCCTTTACTCAGTACTTTCTTGAAGCACCGTTGGCAGTGATTACAGCCACGAGTCTTCTTGGGTATGACGCTACAAGCTTGGCACACCTGTATTTGGGGAGTTTCTCCCATTCTTCTCTGCAGATCCTCTCAAGCTCTTTCAGGTTGGATGGGGAGTGTTGCTGCACAGCTATTTTCTGGTCTCTCCAGAGATGTTCGATCAGGTTTTTATCAAGGATCTTTCTATACTTTGTCAGTTCATCTTGCCCTCGATCCTGACTAGTCTCCCAGTTCCTGCCTCTGAAAAACATCCCCACAGCATGATGCTGCCACCACCATGCTTCACCGTAGGGATGGTGCCAGGTTTCCTCCAGACGTGACGCTTGTCATTCAGGTCAAATAGTTCAATCTTGGTTTCATCAGACCAGAGAATCTTGTTTCTCATGGTCTGAGAGTCTTTAGGTGCCTTTTGGCAAACTCCATGTGGGCTCTCATGTGCCTTTTACTGAGGAGTGGCTTCCATCTGGCCACTCTACCATAAAGGCCTGATTGGTGGAGTGCTGCAGAGATGGTTGTCCTTCTGGAAGATTCTCCCATCTCCACAGAGGAACTCTAGAGCTCTGTCAGAGTGACCATCGGGTTCTTGGCCACCTCCCTGAGAAAGGCCCTTCTCCCCAGATTGCTCAGTTTGGCCGGGCGGCCAGCTCTAGGAAGAGTCTTGGTGGTTCCAAACTTCTTCCATTTAAGGAAGATGGAGGCTACTTTGTTCGTGGGGACCTTCAATGCTGCAGAATTTTTTTGGTACCCTTCCCCAGATCTGTGCCTCGACACAATCCTTTCTTGGACCTCTACGGACAATTCCTTCGACCTCATGGTTTGGTTTTTGCTCTGACATGCACTGTCAACTGTGGGACCTTATATAGACAGGTGTGTGTCTTTCCAAATCATGTCCAATCAACTGAATGTACCACAGGTGGACTCCAATCAAGTTGTAGAAACATCTCAAGGATGATCAATAGAAACAGGATGCGCTTGAGCTCAATTTCGAGTCTCATAGCGAAGGGTCTGAATACTTATGGAAATAAGGTATTTCTGTTTTTTTCAATAGATTTGTCATTATGGGTTATTGTGTGTAGATTGCTGAGGATTATACATTTTATTTTATCAATTTCAGAATAAGGCTGTAACGTAAACAAAATGTCAAAAAAGTCAAGGGGTCATTCAAGGCGTTTCTATGGGCTTAAGTAGTAAAGACCAAAACCATTAAACTTTTTTTGTTTTACCGAAAGGGGTCCTAAAATTCAAAATCAAATAGCTAAAAGATCCATAGTATGACCATCTTAAAACAATTCCATATGTCATCTTAGCACCCTCCAATTAAATTAAACATGATTCAACTAAATAGTTCATTGAGGGCACACAAATCAACACATCAGTCATGCTTTAGAGTAACTTTTCTGTCATACTAGTTTTTCCGCTAATGAATACCAATGTCAAAGCAGCACATAGATTTCTAAATAAATCACCATCTCTTTCATGAGGGTTTGAAAATAGTATGCGTGCTGTTAGTGCTCCTGAACACACCACACACATCAAGGGAACACATGGTGTGTGACTCCTGTGTATCCTTTTTACACTTCAGAGAGTAGCTTACACTTTCAGCTGGATCCTATTCCATGTGAAGACATTGTGAAAATGTGAAGTGCCTGGGAACTGTCCCAGATGTGTCCGACCACATTTGGAGTACACATCTAATGGACTTACAAGCCGGTGTTTAGTAGAAATAACACTTAAAATGTTCACATCAGCTTGGTTCCACTGGGAACATGTGAAAACGGCCCGAGGACATCTCTCGATGGTGACACACGTATTTTCACTAGAGCAATGTGCAAGATACAGTGCAAATAATGCACGTAGGCTAGTACTAATCACTCCATTAGAATACATGCGTGTTGATGTATGAAACTACTCTGCTATAATCTACAGTGTTTACAGCATCACCGGTCAGCACTGTAAACTGACATGATTGTGAAATGCCTGCAGTAACTGCACAGCAAAGAGCCATAGAAATATAATTACTAAATGGAACAAAAGCCCCTCAGACCATGGCATTTTCATGGGAACAGTCATGGGTACCACTCAACGGGGCCACCGGTCCACCCATTAAAATGATATTGAATGGGAATGTCTATGGTGTTTACTGACTGCCTCGCTCCAACCCCAGTAGGTAAAAGCCTGGCAGAAAAATAGAAACGGGGAAGTAATATTAAAACAAAGAAGCTGTATTTTCTGCGTGTGCAACCAACATGCCCATGGTGCGCTCGCACGATCTCCTAAATCAGAGACGGAATCCGTTGAATATTTCATGGAATGTAATTGAACGGAGCTGCAGCGGATCATTAAAATGAATGTTGTGTTTGTGTCTGACACATATTTTCACCCAACTCGTTGTAATGGAAATGGTAGTGTGCCGGAGAGCCAGTGTAAAAGAGAAGAGAGAGAGGAATATTTGCCTCTGTGTCTGCGATGCTAATATGATGTTTTATTATGGTGTGTGAGAGAGGGAGGAGGGAGGAGGGAGGTTAAATGCAGTCTATACCACAGAGGTAGATCAAAATGTAAGGAATTCCTCCTTTTTGGATCCGTGTGGATTTGTTTGGGAATCCCACCTACTATTGGTGTACCGGTATACTGCGATATGTAATGGATATAGACTAAGGCCAGGATTAAATTAGTTCCAGCGTTAACCCGCCATAACCGACAACTGCATAGTATATCATTTCTTTTTGGGGGGCGGTGTCGGAGGTGTAACTGCGGTGAAGCTGTCAAATCCCAGATCATAGGCATTCTATTATATTTTGGCTGATAGTCAGATATGTATATTTAAAAATCTTCAATTTAATAATAGACAGGAGCAAGCAACTGCCAGGATAATAGTATAAGTATCATGGTTGCTAGTTTCAAGGGTTTCCTTACCAGTAAAATGCCTTACATAGACTGACAGATTTTCCAATGTTAGGACTTTTGGCTAATTCATATTCAAGATAATTTACTGAGAAATTGCTGGAATAATTAATTGATCTGATTTATTTGATTAATTTGGTTATCCTGTACAAATAAATCTAAGAAGGCACCATTAAGGGTTGGATATAGAGAAACCCTTGAATTAACTCTATCAGTAGTTATAATTAACCATAATACCATTAATCACTGTATCAACAATAGTCTAATCAAGTCAATTTACTATATTCTCTTTCTGAACAGACGTAAGCTCTGGAAGTGCAAAAACCCAGTCGCTCGCAAATGACTTCAATGCCACAAACAATTCATTCAAGGTTTTATTTCCCAGACTATTAAGTTGGAAGATGAGGTAAGAGGGGACAATGGGATACAACACAGTTATTGAGCTGAGAAGCTCCACCGGTCAATAAGAATTGGCTTCCGTACTCAACACAGGAGTTTTGAGAATGATATGATCTTATTCATTGAAAGAGAAAATGTGAGAGGGCTCCATCGACATAGGCTTTCACAACTGTGAAACTATAGAGAGCTCACCTACCAGGAATAGACATGGACTAGGCTGTCAGTTAGCATCCGATGTGGACAGTGCCGGGACAGTATTGATCATTGGTTTGTAAATTAGACCTGCCGTCTTACAATCCTCAATGTCTTCCACCACTTTACACACACAGTGCCACTTTCAGAGGAAATTAAGTATGCAATAGGGTAAATGACTTTTATGTCGGTGTTGCCTGCCCAGTTGAATTCCGTTAGGATGGGATGGAGCCGGGATGGAGCAGAGGAAAAAGATTATTGTCCAAGTCTCCCTCGACAGTAGTGCTGAGGCCAGCAGGCCCTATACACATCTCTCTCGCTCTCTCTCTCTCTCTCTCTCTCTCTCTCTCTCTCTCTCTCTCTCTCTCTCTCTCTCTCTCTCTCTCTCTCTCTCTCTCTCTCTCTCTCTCTCTCTCTCTCTCTCTCTCTCTCTCTCTCTCTCTCTCTCTCTCTCCTCTCTCTTCTCAGTCCAGGAAAGTAAAGTCTATTAGACTTTTCTGTTCAGTGAATTCGTCCTCTGATCCCAGCCAGGATGGATTGTGAACTCAGTTAGTTAGTCTTGAATGAGCAAACTGTGCATTCCACAGGATCACCTCTGGGATGATTGCTTCTGTCTGAGTAGGATAGGTGTTTGGTTTCCAAGGAGACGTGGATCATTCGTTCAACTTGCGTGGCCGCACCGCAAAGTAACTTGATCTACCCAGTCTGTTAGCAAGTCCTGAAATTCTAGGGATACGGCGGGCTGATAGGCCGGACATGGTGTCACGGGACCACCCCGTTGATTCTGAGAATTCAGCACATTTATGTCCGATGAGATTAAAATAAAAGCGTCTGCTAAATGGCATATATATATATATATATATATATATATATATATATATTGTAGAGAGAGGCGGCGATTGGCAGAACATATTTGTGCTCTACAAATGTTTTGCATTTTCTTTTGGATGCAGGTATGTGGTTTTATCTTTGTAAAATGTACGTTATGTGTTGATACATTATAAGGAGAGGCTGTAGTCATTTAATTTTGATGCAGTAGGAAAGAGTGAGGCGACGATTGGCAGAACATATTTGTGCTCTACAAATGTTTTGTATATTCTTTTGGATGCAGGAGAGAGAATTCTGATACATTAAAACAACCTGATCTCCGAAGTCCACGTCTTTAGTCTCAATCAATCACACACAACGCAGAGCTACAGCAGCGCAGTACAGCACCGGTTACACATCATTCATAGCTTGAGGAAGGCGCTGTCAATAACAGAACACTTACTCTGGCCTGGAATGTGGTACATAGGGAATATCTATTCTCCACCATTCATAAGTGAGGGGCATTTGTCAACCACAAACTGTAAATCTTTGCCTGGAGGGTATAACACTTATTACAAACAAAATGTGAAACTATGGACACAATACTCCAGAGATGCTGCTGTAGTTGGATAGGAAAATAAGATCTCATCCCAAGAGTAGCAGAAGACAAATGAAGGAGAGGGAGTCCCAAGACAAAATGGCGGATACCAATTGAGACTGAGATCCATCAACATCAGCCGAGCTGGCAGTATGGGGAAAAGTGGATGAGTACTGTAAGTTATTACATAACTACTGTATCTCCTTGTAATAGTATTGTGAGACTTCAATGAGATGCAATGAGACAAAAAAACAAAAACACCTATTCAAGTAACCTTACCTAAGATTGTGAGTTCTAAGGTAGCTAAGTACATGATTCCCTCTGTCTCTCTGTCCTTGGTAAGACTGCTCTTTTCTCTGAGACATCACCAGCTTTGTCAGCGGAGTAGGGAGGCATGTTCTGCCGTTGTGTGACCATATGGGTGCTATTTGAGCGTGAACACACAGGGCTGCCACATTAAACAAAGCCCAACAGTGTCCTTTGTCACTGGTGCTAACAGGCCTTGGTGCAGAAGGCCTCCCCTGGCAGAGAGCTCCATCACCAGGGAGGCAGAGCCCAGATGGGGAGCACTGGAGTGCTGTCAGAGGACAAACTGGCAGAGGCCCTTACCCATGCAGAAGACACACAAAAGAGTGCTTTCATGCACACTGCAGGGAAACATTCACACACACAGTCATGCAAATGCATGCAAGTGTGCACGTCACGCACGCACACAATCTCTCTATCACACACACACATGCACGCCCGCACACAATCTCTCTCTCACACACACACATGCCCGCACACAATCTCTCTCTCTCACACACACACACACGCATGCCCGCACAACATTGACACGCACACACACACTCACATGTACAGACACTATGGAGGAGAGAGGACAGAGCGAGGTGACTGTGGGTGACTGAGAAAAGGAGTACAGACTTAGAGAAAAAAAACATATGCAGTGAGTGTCAACCAGAAAGAGAGCGAGATAAATGTATTTTGACAAATGTGAGCACAGATAACACAGTATTGTCCCTGGTGTATTGGAAGGGAGCCCATGATGCCAGATGCAGGGGAGAGCCAGCCATACACACACACATACACACACACACACACACACACACTGCGTGACAGGCAAACATCACTGTGACTACATATGGTCATACAGCACAAACAGCTTCTGCTGTCCCCTTCACTTCTTCTATGGTTAAAACAGCCCAAACTGCAGCTGCTGTCCCCTTCACTTCTTCTATGGTTAAAACAGCCCAAACTGCAGCTGCTGTCCCCTTCACTTCTTCTATGGTTAAAACAGCCCAAACTGCAGCTGCTGTCCACTTCACTTCTTCTAAGGTTAAAACAGCTCAAACTGCAGTTGTTATCCCCTTCACTTCTTCTTCGCTTCATACCGCCCAAACTGCTGCTGCCCCCCTCACTTCTTCTATGGTTAATACAGCCCAAATCAGTGGCATGATGGCCTACTGAGAGACAAGGAGAACTGCCTCTGATAACAATTGATATAAGAACCAATTAGAATCCATTGGAAATAAATGTAGCAAAATTAAACCACTAATTTGACAATTTTGTCTTGTTTTGATTGTTATTATTGATTTTTAATTGGCATATATACAGAATAATGCAGAATATTCAATGTGGCATCATGTGTATGCTGATGTGTGTGTACAGTGAAGTACTATCATATATTGGACTGTGATGTTTGTCATATATGAAGGGAATAAATTATATATATCCTCACAGATACAAGTCATCATCATCATCATCATCATCATCATCATCATCATCATCATCATGTCAATTAAAATACATTGGGTTCCTCTAAAAGAACAGAGAGCTCATTCCATTTTCTTTGGCAGGTATTTCAGGAACATGCATGTCCTCCTACCGGTGACTTTCATCATACCATTTCTCTAACACAGGAGGCAAGGCTAATCAGTTCAGTGATTCCCTACAGCGTTGGCATTTACCATCCAGGGGAAATTTGGAAGCCATTATCTTGTACAGTCTGAAGCTCTGTCTTAGGTTCTTCTAATGTCCTGTAGTGAGAGAGGACCCATGCTGGTGCTAGAGGAGAGATAGTGTAGGATAAAAAGTATTCAAATATTATCAAACTTCATCTCTGGTCTTTTTTGGCTAATGCTTTGTATAAATGATCTGTGATCTGCAATCTCCCTGAAACATTTGATAAGTCTTTCTGTAGGCATTTGTAAAGAATGCATCAAAAAAGAAGAGCTCCCAAAGGATGTGGCACAAGAAGGCACGGATTGGTCATACCCTTTTATTGACCTCTGACCTATGAGTATGACTGGTCAGTATCTATTAATCCCAACTGTAGTCATTTCCTGATTCTCTGGGCACGTTGACCTTAAGAGCAGGTTCACAGGGTCAAAGGCTCCCCATAGGTTCAGACCATTTTGCACTGCTTACCCTTTGGAACCAAAATATTGACAGCAGGATCTAGTCTGTCTGACCAAAATTCAAATCTACACCTATTAATGTATTAATATATTCCATGAGCGTTCATTATTTCTCTCTCATTCGCTCCCTCTCCTTTGGTTAGCAAGACAAGAACATCTAATTTGTCAGCCTATTTCTATGTCATGGAAAGAGCAGGTGTTCTTAATGTTTTGTATACTCGGTGTACATTTGGACAGGAAATATAGTTTACATTTTAACAATCCTTTGATTCTAAGCCAACCCTGTCTGTTTTGCCCGAAGGGTTGCGCACGCATCAGTTTTGTTGCTAAACAACCGTCTATATGATTTGGTTTTCTGTCTGTGTGTGCGTGTGTATTTCTGTGTGTGTGTGTGTATTTCTGTGTGTGTGTGTGTATTTCTGTGTGTGTGTGTGTATTTCTGTGTGTGCGTGTGTATTTCTGTGTGTGCGTGTGTATTTCTGTGTGTGTGTGTGTGTATTTCTGTGTGTGTGTGTGTATTTCTGTGTGTGTGTGTGTGTATTTCTGTGTGTGCGTGTGTATTTCTGTGTGTGCGTGTGTATTTCTGTGTGTGCGTGTGTATTTCTGTGTGTGTGTGTGTGTATTTCTGTGTGTGTGTGTGTATTTCTGTGTGTGCGTGTGTATTTCTGTGTGTGTGTGTGTGTGTGTATTTCTGTGTGTGCGTGTGTATTTCTGTGTGTGTGTGTGTATTTCTGTGTGTGTGTGTGTGTATTTCTGTGTGTGTGTGTGTGTGTGTATTTCTGTGTGTGCGTGTGTATTTCTGTGTGTGCGTGTGTATTTCTGTGTGTGTGTGTGTATTTCTGTGTGTGTGTGTGTATTTCTGTGTGTGCGTGTGTATTTCTGTGTGTGTGTGTGTGTGTGTGTATTTCTGTGTGTGCGTGTGTATTTCTGTGTGTGTGTGTGTATTTCTGTGTGTGTGTGTGTATTTCTGTGTGTGCGTGTGTATTTCTGTGTGTGTGTGTGTGTGTGTATTTCTGTGTGTGCGTGTGTATTTCTGTGTGTGTGTGTGTATTTCTGTGTGTGTGTGTGTATTTCTGTGTGTGCGTGTGTATTTCTGTGTGTGTGTGTGTGTGTATTTCTGTGTGTGTGTGTGTATTTCTGTGTGTGTGTGTGTATTTCTGTGTGTGTGTGTGTGTATTTCTGTGTGTGTGTGCGTGTGTATTTCTGTGTGTGTGTGTGTATTTCTGTGTGTGTGTGTGTGTATTTCTGTGTGTGCGTGTGTATTTCTGTGTGTGTGCGTGTGTATTTCTGTGTGTGTGTGTGTATTTCTGTGTGTGTGTGTGTGTATTTCTGTGTGTGTGTGTGTGTATTTCTGTGTGTGTGTGTGTGTATTTCTGTGTGTGCGTGTGTATTTCTGTGTGTGTGCGTGTGTATTTCTGTGTGTGTGTGTGTATTTCTGTGTGTGTGTGTGTGTATTTCTGTGTGTGTGTGTGTGTATTTCTGTGTGTGTGTGTGTATTTCTGTGTGTGTGTGTGTGTATTTCTGTGTGTGTGTGTGTATTTCTGTGTGTGTGTGTGTGTATTTCTGTGTGTGTGTGTGTGTATTTCTGTGTGTGTGTGTGTGTATTTCTGTGTGTGTGTGTGTATTTCTGTGTGTGTGTGTGTGTATTTCTGTGTGTGTGTGTGTGTATTTCTGTGTGTGTGTGTGTGTATTTCTGTGTGTGTGTGTGTGTATTTCTGTGTGTGTGTGTGTGTATTTCTGTGTGTGTGTGTGTGTATTTCTGTGTGTGTGTGTGTGTATTTCTGTGTGTGTGTGTGTGTGTATTTCTGTGTGTGTGTGTGTGTATTTCTGTGTGTGTGTGTGTGTATTTCTGTGTGTGTGTGTGTGTGTATTTCTGTGTGTGTGTGTGTGTATTTCTGTGTGTGTGTGTGTGTATTTCTGTGTGTGTGTGTGTGTATTTCTGTGTGTGTGTGTGTGTGTGTATTTCTGTGTGTGTGTGTGTGTATTTCTGTGTGTGTGTGTGTATTTCTGTGTGTGTGTGTGTGTATTTCTGTGTGTGTGTGTGTGTGTATTTCTGTGTGTGTGTGTGTGTGTGTGTATTTCTGTGTGTGTGACATTTGCAAACTTCCCAAATCTGCCCTCTAGGTCTATGCACAACCTAGCGGTGGAGAGAGAGAGAGGGATGCTGGTCGGCGACAGTGGGTGAGCGAGCAGCAGAGATGGCTGCCTGCTTAGTATCCAAGTAGAGGAGATGTAAATTGACAACGTCCCCCGTGGTGTAAATATATTAATTCCAAATGAGTTTGCTGGCGGAGAGGAGCTGCATGGCGAGGGGAAGGGAAGAGACACTCGCTTGGCCCCCGATTCATTCTTTATTTATCTAGCTGCTCGGCTTAATGCTGCCCCAGCCAGCCCCTCCATCTTTGTTACTTTCATCTCCTTCCCTCTGTCTTCTTCTTCTTCTTCTTCTTCTTCTCCTCCTCCTCCTCCTCCTCCTCCTCCTCCTCCTCCTCCTCCTCCTTCTTCTTCTTCTTCTTCTCCTCCTCCTCCTCCTCCTCCTCCTCCTCCTCCTTCTTCTTCTTCTTCTTCTTCTTCTTCTTCTTCTTCTTCTTCTTCTTCTTCTTCTTCTTCTTCTTCTTCTTCTTCTTCTTCTTCTTCTTCTTCTTCTTCCTGCCATATCCAAATGAGGCCTTGAATGAGTGGGAAAAGAAAACAACATAAATCCCCTGGCTCGCTGGATGGGCTGAGTTTTGGTCGGTCTCTGGTCAGGGTCAATAAGGCAAGTACGATCCGTGGCTAGGACGGATTATGGAAACGTCTTAAGCGGCACGAAATAAGATGAGGGAGAGATTGCAAACATGCTTCCTTATATTAACTCTGTACCGGTACCCCCTGTATATTATTTTTACTGTGATTTTACTGCTTTTATTTTTTACTTGTCTATTGTTTACTTACCACATATATTTTTTTAAACTGCATTGTTGGTTAAGGGATTGTAAGCATTTCACTGTAAGGTCTACACCTGTTGTATTTGGCACATGTGACAAATAACACTTGATTTGATTTGATATTGTTGTGAGTTTATTCTGCGTAGATTGGAGGATAAAGCCCTCTGGATTCCTAAGCATTGAATGGATGCCATACTGGAGTAAAGCTTATTGTGGGCATGCAAACAGCAGAGGTTAACGACGGGTGACTTTGCAATACAGGCACCCAATCAATGATCATCAAAGACTCTTTGTGCCATCTCTGTTGTCTCTATCGAGTGTGAAGCATCTTCATTTGTGAAGAGAAGCCACGCCAAACAGATGAAGTAGTGCTTCAGCAAAGTTTCATTTAAAAAGGAAAGCAAAGGGATCACATTCTTATCATGTAAGTGATTCTAAGGCCTAAGAAGTAGTTAGTATTCTAGACGTCATGGCTGCTGAACAGTAGCCTGGTCCCAGATCTGTTTGTAGCCTGGTCCCAGATCTGTCTCGCAAACTCCTATGGCCATTGTCATGCCAAGGAATTGGTAAGACAGCACAAACAGATTTGGAACCAGGCTAACTGAACAGAGATGTTCAGAGCCAGACAGTAACTTTTACCTCAGCTCAGACCATTACATAACAGAGTCCTGGTGGTGTGTCTGTAGCACAGAGAACCCAAACAGCAGGGCATGGGGTCAGACAGCCTGTGTGTTGGTCAGAGCAGGGCATGGGGTCAAACAGCCTGTGTGTTGGTCAGAGCAGGGCATGGGGTCAGACAGCCTGTGTGTTGGTCAGAGCAGGGCATGGGGTCAGACAGCCTGTGTGTTGGTCAGAGCAGGGCATGGGGTCAGACAGCCTGTGTGTTGGTCAGAGCAGGGCATGGGGTCAGACAGCCTGTGTGTTGGTCAGAGCAGGGCATGGGGTCAGACAGCCTGTGTGTTGGTCAGAGACCCCTATCGGTTGAATTGAATTAGAGCCTTTCAACATGTTTCTGCTGGGAGGGCTGAAAACAGTCTAGTCAAATTAATGTTAATTGCGTTTCGAGGGGTGTAGGGAGACCTGAATGACCCCTCATCCCCTGCCTCCCTCACTGCTGTAGAAGGAAGATAAGCTGCGGACTCCAGTAACATCCATATATCTGGCCCATCGCTGCTCTGCTGATGTAGACCCTAAATAAACTGCTACCTTTTAGCAGATGTAATCAGGAGATTAGCCCAGTCTATCTAGCAAGGTGGACCAGTCACCAAACTGCTGCTGGCTCTTGTTCAGAATGAGGCGAGAGAGATTTTTGTTATTGCGTTTCCCATCTCTCTCTCTCTCTCTCTCTCTCTCTCTCTCTCTCTCTCTCTCTCTCTCTCTCTCTCTCTCTCTCTCTCTCTCTCTCTCTCTCTCTCTCTCTCTCTCTCTCTCTCTCTCTCTCTCTCTCTCTCTCTCTCTCTCTCTCTCTCTCTTTCCTTCTCACTCTCTCCCTCTCTAGCGTTCCCCTCGCTCACTTTATCTGCCTCTCAATCGTTCTCCTCTTTTCTCCACATCTCTCTCTCTCTCTCTCTTTCTCCTCTCTCCCTCCCTCCCTCCCTTCCAGATGACATCACTATAAACCTGGCTGCTGCCCAGTGACTGTGGTTCAAGATGGCTGCTGTCTAGGGCTCCTCCGAGAGCCTGCCGATGATGGACGGGGACTCGCTGGGCTTGTGACGTCCCTTCTGTTCCGCCAAGCGGGTCCCCCTTATGTACACGACCCCTGCACCGTGCCACTGCCAGCTTTAAACAGGAGGGAAACTATGGAGGGAAACTGATAAACACACACACAGAGTCAGACACACAGACACTGTGAGAGACACACACACACACACACACACACACACACACACACACACACACACACACACACACCTTGCACCGCCTCACCACCACTGCGTGCATTTGTCCGCGGGGCAGGATTACGTGTTCCTATCCAGCGTGGTAAAATATTCATGGAGCTGTCTCTCTCCCCTCCATTTGTGTATCATCAGAGCAAGCTCATGCACGGCAGACGGGTATGAAACACAGTCATCTGGACGGCATTATGTAAGGCACAAATGTAGTGCATACTACACTAAGGAGGGTGTACTGTTGCATACTACACTGCCTGTTCTAGGGGAGGGGAGGGGAGGGGAGGGGGGAGGGGAGGGGGAGGGGGCGGTGTGTGGGTTTGTAGGGATGCAGTGATGCAGTGATGCCGGTCTGCAGATCTTGTGTCTACTACCCCTCAATCTCACTTAAGATCATTTCCTACGATGACTCTGTTTAGAAACCTTAAGCAATTGACTCACATGAGTGGTTTGCTTTGTGTTGCTGCCTTCACCAACTGGCATTTGACATCAGAATGCGAAGCCTTTTCTAACCCCCCTTTTCAATATAGAAAGCTGTAGCTGTTAGGATGGCGCTAACATGGGGCTGCATGAGTATATTCATGTCAAGAGGAAACGTGCTCATGCATTTTGAGTGTTGTGTAATTTGATGATGGAGTTTTGATGAGGGCTTTATGTAAAAGCTTGTTGAACCATTGTTAGATGAATGTTCAGAACAACCAAAACCCAAAGCCGTGAAATAGGGGGCGTTTATATTTTCCTGTTTCACTGCATGTACAAGTGGGTAACCAGTAAGTGTGAAATGGAAATATTTGTTGCATATTCCAACTCCCCGAGACACACTCAGGAAGTGGGGTCATGGCCAGGGATCAGCCATTATTGACGGCAACACTGGAGCAATTAGGGTTAAGTGCCTTGCTCAAAGGCAGATTGACAGTTTTTTCACCTTGTCAGCTCAGGGAGTCGAACTAGCAACCTTTCGGTTACTGGCCAAACACTCTAACCGTTAGGTTACCTGCCGCTCACATGTACACATGTAAAACAGTCCTACTCGTGTGTTACATTAAGACAACGATGCAGCTGAATGCTTTAAACAACTGACAGACCGAACTTCAGAAAGTTATTTTCATCAAAACCACACAGCTATTGAAGAATTCTAGAATGAAATTGATGTTGTTATGTTGTTTTATAGCTAACTAATAAACCTAATGACTCAAAGGTCTACCTCATAATTCATGTCTAAAAAAATGCAAGGTCTAAAAACACATTTTGTACACGTAAACCAAACCATATGGATTGACATATATGGACCTCTGTTTTGACAGAGACTATTCATAGAGATCTGCTTTGTCATTGGACCTAATTGGTCCAGTTTGGCCCCTGAGCCCCTTATGTGTGAGTGATAGACAGAATGGGCGGCGTGCTGTGAGGCTGTCGGCTCCTCTCAGAGCCTACTGATTGGACGCTCAGCTCTTCTGTCAGCCAACGGCTGCCTTCTTGTGCAGGTTCCATGTCAGGAGAGTGTGCAGCAGCGCAGCACGTTCCCTTTCATTAAAACATCCACAAGACTCAGCTGGAAACATGCCTCTAGCATTCAGTCTGCTTTTCTAGTCGTCCCCCCTCTCCATTTGTCCTTTCAGACGCGGTAGTAGTACGTTTTGTGTTGTTGTCGGAAATAGTGCAAGGTTGTTTAAGGCAACATAATGAGGTAATGTGTCTAACAATGGATGCCGCCAACGGGTATGGGCCCTATTCATCATTGTAGGCCCTCTGAAAATAACATTATGTCTATGAACAATGCCGGTATTTGGTCATCCTATATGTTCGGTTCATACGCTTCTTCGATCCATCGATCAGGCCTGTCTGAATTACTGAACATTCGGTGTTGATAGCCTCCAGTCTGTTTACAGTGACTGTGTTTGCATGTTCCCTCTCTCCTCTCTGGATAATACTGAGCTGCTGTTACAATCCCACCTGCGGGGCTCCGATAATGACAGATCTTTACACTACATTACCTTGAGCTTATTTGAGGAGAAAAAATACCGATACCAAGCCCCCCCCCGTGTACTAAATCCCATGCCGTGCAACACAACCTTCGGTCTGATCCTCTTAATGTACAATTTGAATGACTATTGTTATTTTGGGAAGATAATTTTGTCTTTGATCGCTGACAGAGTAATTTCATCCAGTTAACGATAAGGCGGTGTGTGCGTGTGTGGGGGAGTTTACCACGTAATGTTCTCAGGGAGAGCTGATAAGTGAGAAACCCAGACAACCTGAGGAATTATTGGGTTTCTCCCTGGAGATCTTTGCTCATTAATAAGATATAGTATTTGCGGGGCTCTGGGGGCCTCCCCAAACTACTTTTTACTTGAGTTATGTTCCTTTGTATTTCAATAACTGCTGCCCATTGCTGATAGGTCATGCTAATAGGTAACACTAATAGTTAGTGATGGAACGATTTAATATTCAATTCAATAAACAATAATGATTGTTTAATGGATTGTTTAATGTTTAACGGATAATAGATCATTTACGTTGTAATCTATGATGCTGCTGATTGGACTGTATGTCACATCTGAGTGTACTGCATTTGAACGATATATGGAATTTAGATGCAAGTCATTATGACACTGCTAACTTTTGTTTGTTTACTTAATGGAGACGGACGTCTATTAAAGGTTGAGATGGAACTCTATGAGACCGTGCCGCATCTCATTAGGCCACGCTAATTATTAATCAGATCTATGAGCTTGACTGGTAATGAATGCTTCTTAGCTTAGCAACAGTATGTGCACTTCTCTGCAACTCTTTGGCCGGCACTTGGTTGGGTGGAGTCTTGAGTCTTCTTTGTCATGTCACGCAATAACAATCTCCTCTTATTTAAAGGGGGGAAAAAGTTATTAAAAAAGATCAGCTCTGTGGAGGAAAACAGCGGACAGGTTGATTGAGGGACAAAGATGGTAACTTTACGGTGGAGGGATGCACGTCAAAATGACAGTTGTAGTTGTTATTGTACAGTACAGGTTCTAGTAGCAGTAGAAGAATGTTATTGTCAAATCATGTTCAAATCTGTCAACCCCCCGAGACACACACAATGGCATGGGATGGCATCTAGGATTATGAAGCCAGAAACCCTCTGGTTTCCAGTTAAACTTCCCAGCAGATTACCAAACAGGCCCAAACTGAGGGGTCAAACAGAACCAGAGTGAAGGGAGAGACATGGAACACCATCCAGTTGTATCTGCTCCTCCATATTCATTTAAGGAATAATAGTCTGATGACAGAGCAGTCCTGTGAGAGCACTAATTAGTTCCACTGCAGGAGCCCAAGCTGAGCCTAACCGTAACCTGATATTTGCCTGTGTGTGTTGGGTTGAAAGATGGCCGCAGGGCTTGCTTTAATTGCAGTCCCACTGGAACGTGTGGTAACCTCACCAGTCACCCGATCAAAGGACTGCAAGCATAGACGCTCCTGTGGACGTTCAGGGCATTACTAAAGGGGAATGTAACAAGGGTGAAGACAGGCAGGCCGAACAGCGAGTCACAATCAGAGATACTGTAGGCCTTCCAGCTTCCAGTGCTGAGGTGATGTCACCGCTTAGCAACCAGATAAGAGAGAGGTGTGTGTGTGTTGTGTGTGTGCCCGTGTGTGCTCATGTGTGTGTGTGCACCCGTGTGTGTCTGTGTGCGTGTGTGCGTGTGAGTGCGTGTGTGAAGAGGGGTGGAGGGGAACATTCCTTGAGTGCATTAATATTTTTTTCCCAAAAAAAGTTGGCGCAGCAGTGAATTATTGAGGAGGTGGTCACTAGGGGAGTGGGCCAGGTGTGGGGTTTTCAAAGGTACAGAGAGGACGCAGGTGCTGGCTGGAAGAGAGTGGCTGGGATTACAGGGCATAGGTGAGCATTACCAAGACTAGGCTTCGGGCAAACACAGCAGAAATGTTATTAGTAACCCCCCATCAACATCAACCCAGTATGGTCACACACATGCATGCACTCACACACACACAAAGACACACACACACACACACACACACACACACACAGCTCTGGGAATTCTAGAGAGAACGATAGAGATTGCAAAATAAAGCTTGAGTTGTTCCATTTCTTAACATGTGGGAGGGACCTAAGAAACAGTAGGGGGTATTTAACCTCTTAAGGATCGGACTCTTTTTTTCAATTTTCGCCTAAAATGACATCCCAAAATCTAACTGCCTGTAGCTCAGGACCTGAAGCAAGGATATGCATATTCTTCATTCCATTTGAAAAGGAAACACTTTGAAGTTTGTGGAAATGTGAAATTATTGTAGGAGAATATAACACATTAGATCTGGTAAAAGATAATACAGACAATAAAACATGCGTTTTCTATTAATTTTTTTGGTCCATCATCTTTGAAATGCAAGAGAAAGGCAACAATATAATATTGCAGTTTAGGTGCAATTTACGCCACTAGATGGCAGCAGTGTGTGCAAAGTTTTAGATTGATCCAGTGAAGCATTGCAATACTGGACTATTTTGTATCAAGTCTGCCCAAATGTGCCGAATTTGTCAATTGATTCATTTTGAAGTACATAACTATAGAGAACATACAAAAATTATATGGTAATACAAAATGTAAGTTTACACACTCCCAGGAATGTCATACATGATGGATCATTAGCTTATACACTAACTTTCACACATCTAGATGACCGGGCGGGGTGGGTGTGGAGCCATAGACAGCAGGGGTTCAAACAGTAGAACCCAGTTCCTACATTTCAATATAAACATTTATTTTATCAAACAAAACTATGCTACATTGTATCTCTGGGACCCTTAGGATGACAAATCAGAGCAAGATTACTGAATGTAAGCACATTATTTACCTTCAGAGGTGAATGTATCCAACCAGTTGCCGTGATAAGATTTTTGTTGTTGTGCACTCTCCTCAAACAATAGTGTCACGGCCCCTCCTCCGCAGTGCAGGTGCGGTTCCTCCTGCAGGCAGAGGAGGGTCGTTAGTGATTGGAGTTGGTGTGATTGGAGCCACCTGGGCTCAGGGTATTTAAAACTGCTTCACTAACCCCTCTCTCTCTCTCTCTCTCTCTCTCTCTCTGCTCCTCCAGGTATGATCCTGGTTTGTTTGTTCCTTTGTAGGTTTACTTAGTTTCCACTCAGTCATGTTCACACACACACAGATTCATGCATCCATGCACCTTACCTACACTCTACATTATGATATTTCCACACCTCATTCCTTTTTCTTTGTTTAAAGTGAATAGTTTTTGGTTTACAATAAAGAACCTTTTGATTGGCCCTATATCTGTTGTTCATGTCCCCTCATCTTTGCCTCCGGCTATGAGCCGGCCTGTGACAATAGCATGGTATTTTTTTCCACTGTAATAGCTACTGTAAATTGGACAGTGCGGTTAGATTAACAATAATTAAAGCTTTCTGCCCAAATAAGACATGTCTATGTCCTGGAAAGTTTGCCGTTACTTACAACAGTCATGCTAATCAAATTAGCGCACGTTAGCTCAACCGTCCCGTATACGGGACACCGATCCCGTGGAGGGTAACTCAGGGAAGGGTGCTGCTATGACGGAGAGGGTCAACACACCCATGGTGCTGGTGCTAAACCCAGACTGTGTCATGGGATTCTTCCAGATGCCAAATTAGCAGTAACCTAAATAATAGCGCAGGCAGATTGCCACAGTCACTGGTGGCCAAGATCAAGGAAACTCTACATTTGGGACCCCACGGCGCTAGGAGTCGCCATGGCAACAGACAGATGGCGGGAGGGAAAGGATTCCGGGGTGCATTTCATGAAAGACAAAAGATTAGGCCACATGAGGGCCGATAATAAGATTCTCCCTTCTACTCATTAACTAAATTCAATCCCATCCCTGTCAAATCACAGGTATCCATTTTAAAAAGAGAGAAAACTGCAGGGAAAATAAAAATGAAGCGGATTGGGCAAACCCAACGCCAATGGAGAATCCAAATAAGAGGACAAACAGCTGGGCCAGGAGGAAGAGGATGGAGGAGGAGGAGGAGGAGGAGGAGGAGGACAAACAGCTGGGCCAGGAGGAAGAGGATGGAGAAGGAGGAGGAGGACAAACAGCTGGGCCAGGAGGAAGAGGAAGGAGGAGGAGGAGGAGGACAAACAGCTGGGCCAGGAGGAAGAGGAAGGAGGAAGAGGAGGATGACAAACAGCTGGGCCAGGAGGAAGAGGAAGGAGGAGGAGGAGGAGGAGGAGGAGGAGGAGGACAAACAGCTGGGCCAGGAGGAAGAGGAAGGAGGAGGACAAACAGCTGGGCCTGGAGGAAGAGGAAGGAGGAGGCCAAACAGCTGGGCCAGGAGGAAGAGGAAGGAAGAGGACAAACAGCTGGGCCTGGAGGAAGAGGATGGAGGAGGAGGAGGAGGAGGACAAACAGCTGGGCCAGGAGGAAAAGGAAGGAGGAGGACAAACAGCTGGGCCTGGAGGAAGAGGATGGAGGAGGAGGAGGACAAACAGCTGGGCCAGGAGGAAGAGGAAGGAGGAGTACAAACAGCAGGGCCTGGAGGAAGAGGATGGAGGCCAAACAGCTGGGCCAGGAGGAAGAGGATGGAGGAGGAGGACAAACATCTGGGCCAAGAGGAGGAGGAGGACAAACAGCTGGGCCAGGAGGAAGAGGAAGGAGGAGGACAAACAGCTGGACCAGGAGGAAGAGGATGGAGGAGGAAGACAAACAGCTGGACCAGGAGGAAGAGGATGGAGGAGGAGGACAAACAGCTGGGTCAGGAGGAAGAGGAAAGAGGAGGACAAACATCTGCGCCATGAGGAAGAAGATGGAGGAGGAGGACAAACATCTGGGCCAGGAGGAAGAGGAAGGTAAGAGGAAGGAGGGTGGGGCATAAGGCTGGCATCTGAAGGGTTAACTATAAAGACAGTCAACTGGAGTAGAGCTTTCCCAGCAGGAAACATGAAACGGCGAGGAGTAATATTTGTCCCGAGAGGCTGTTAGGGAACAATGCTGCTGGCAGCAGGCAAAGTCAAGTGTCTCACCTGAAGAGCTGGTTCACAAGGAGGAGTTCAATGAGACTGACAACAGCCTATTCCTCTTGAAATGGTCACACTCACACGGTTTGGCGTGAAAACACAGCGGGGTGTGTTGTTTTCCAGATTTAATACGGGGGTCAGACTACAGGAATATTTGGCCACTGTCATATTAAGTGGCTTATGTGCATGTAGAAGGAAACATATGGCACATGAATTCAATCCACTGCCCTCTATGGTGAGAATGGTGTACCATAAGCAAACAGATACAGTATGCCACCACTATAAATACAGTACAACATTAGTTCATGCTAATTCATGTAACACTATTGTTAAGTGTTACCGATTAGTTGATTGATGAAGGCGAATTCAATCAATCTATTCTCTTGTGTTTTTACAGATTCCAAGTTCCATCAGTGTGTTTCAAGAGACTGGTTACAGGCTCACACAAACCAGATCCCCTGTCATTCAACCTGAACTCTGATTCAAACTGATATCCTTTGTCATCCCTATTGAAAGACCCATAAATCACCGCCTGAGCTGTTCTCTCTGATGTAACTAACAAAAAGCCATTCATTTTAGACAGAGATGATTCTGGGATATTGCATTTGAAGGAATGGGGTTGACATCCTGGAGATCAGTGATACTCCAAGGGGCCGTAGCTAACCCAATATGGCTTTACCTGAGGCCTGTAACTTTGTCCAAAACATATTTATCAAAATTAATTGATGCACAGCCAAGGGTGGTCCTGTAGAAATCATTTAAAAAAAGTAAATATTATGGAGTAGAGGAGAATAATTAGTTGACATGTGGTAATTATATGATTGGTTGATACTATAATTATCATCATAGCCTACAACATTCACAGCCTGTAACACTCTCTCTTTCGCTCTCTCTCCTGACATGACGAAATAATGTGCATATTGCCAAAGCGTGCTTTGGAGATTAAGTGATTCATTTACAATATTAAAATAATTAAAATAATAATAATAAATATTGTCAACGGGACAATCAGTAACAACAATAATAAAGGGTAAAAATAACCATACAATGGACAATAAAAAACAATGGCATAGAGGACATGTGCAGGTTGGTCTGTCAGACACTGTCCCTCATCTTATAGCAGGCAGCAATGTAGTGCGCTGCCAACCCACAGCTCTCTGCGTCCTCCCCCAACAGGACGGGTAGCTTATTCTCATCAGAGAGGTCTTTGAAATGTTGAAAAAGGGTTTCAAATTTGGGCAAATGATTGACAAAGTACATACCCATGCTTTGACAGAGCTGCAACAGATCCCTTCTGTTTTTGTTGATGGTTCTGTCACTGTTGTTTCTATGGGGGAGATTAAGACGGTTATAATTGTTTTATATTTTTTACATTTAGTCAGGAAATGCAGCTCTGTCTCGGGTTCTGCTGTGGTGCAGTGGTTGCACAGCCTTTCCTCTACAGGGAGCCAGGTTTTCCTGTTTCTACCCTTCTCAATGGCAAGGCTGTGCTCACTGAGACTGTACTTTGTCAAGGTTTTTCTATGGTTTTGATCAGTAACCATGGTCAAATACTGTAGTTTGACATGGTGTACTGTCGATTTAGGGCCAGATAGCACTGCATTTTGCTTTGTGCTTGTGCTTGTATTTCCCAATAGATAATGTAGTTTTGTTTTGACTGTGTTGTAATTAGTTTTTTTTCTGATTGATTGGTGTTCTGGTTCTGAGGCTTCAGTGTGTTAGTAGAACAGGTTTGTAAACTCAGCCCCAGGACCAGCTGGATGAGGGGACTCTTTTCTTTGCTCAGCTCTTGGCATTGCAGGGCTTGGTAATGATATGAGAGGGGGTCACTGTATATAAAATGTTTCCAAAACTTAATAGCTATTTTTAAAGTTTGTATTATTTGTGGATATTGGCCTAATTCTGCCCTGCATGCATTGTTTGTAGTTTTCCTCTGGACATATAGGATAATCTTACAGAACTCTGCATGCAGGGTTTCAATGGGGTGTTTGTTCCATTGGGTGAAATCTTGTTTTGCAAGTGGACCCCACACCTCGCTGCCATAAAGTGCAGTTCGTTCAATCACAGATTCAATTCGTTTTAGCCACATTTTATCAGGTATTTCAATTTGAATTTGTTTTTTAATGGCGTAGAATACCCTCAGTGCCTTCTCTCTCAGTTCATTCACTGCCTCATTTAGATGTCCAGTTGAGCTTATTTTTTAAAGCTAAGTTATTCTATTGTCTGCAGTACCCTATATAGTTTGTAGCAATGGAGAACTTTGGTCTAATTCCCTGAGATCTTCTCTGGAAAATCATTATTTTAGTACATCTCTTTGGGGTTCACTGCCAGGTCTGGCAGTACTGCTCTAGCAGGTCCAGGTTCTGCTGTTGGCCATGTGCTGTGGGTGTATATGGTATTCAGAAAGTTATCTAAGAGTGTTTGGATTGATTACTGGTTGCTTTCTGGTATTCGTCTGTGCTGTTTTGGGCCCATCTGTATGAATTTCTGATGCTGTACATCTTACTGGGCTGTGAACGTGTGGTTGTTTCCATGTCTGTTCTTCTGAGGAACAAGGTCATTTGGCTGTGATCAGACAGAGGTGTTAGTGGTTTGACGGTGAATGAGCTGAGAGAGAAAGGGTCAATGTCTGTAATCATATAGTCTACTGTGCTGTGGCCAAGAGGTGAGCAATAGGTGAATCTCCGCAAAGAGTCCCCCGTAACCTACCACTGACAAAGTACATACCCATGCTTCGACAGAGCTGCAACAGATCCCTTCTGTTTTTGTTGATGGTGCTGTCACTGTTTCTATGGGGGAGATTAAGGCGGTTAGAAACAGTATGGCCTGTAATAAAGCTGTCCCTTCGTGTGCTCGTTAGATCAGGTAGTGTTCCTCTCTCTCTCTGTTCAGATTTCTAAATTGGCTCATGGTGCCTCTCCATCCTGGAGTCTACGACTTATTGTTGGTCTAACAGGGGACATTGTCTACTACCTACTTGAATCTGCTAGAAGATCAGCGCTCCAGATGTTGTCTTTAGCGTCTCTCGGTGGAGTAATGTTGCTGTTGTTGTTGTTGTTGTGGTTGTTCTGGGACAGACCCCTATCCTCCATCTTCCACACACAGCCCACAGTCTCTACTAGCTTTATAATGGAGCACCTGGTAGGTATGCTAGGGTGAGGCTGGTCCATCTTCCACACACAGCCCACAGTCTACTGTGCTTTACAATGGAGCACCTGGTAGGTAGGCTATTGTGAGGCTGGGAGATGTGGAGCCTGTGGCAGAGTGCCTATGGCCTTGCGAGTCAGATATTTTGGTATCACTTTCCTTGACGCCCAGGGTCATAACCATGTCATAAAACGTCATAATACCTGACGTATACTTGTCATAACCTGTCATAATATGGTCATAACACTGTCATGACCCATATATTTACACCTGTTGTGACATACAATTCATTATTTTATGGCTGGTTATGACACCTACATAAGAGTGTCAAAACCCACATTTATTCAAATGCCAAGAAGTATATTTTAGTTTGAAAGTTTGTTTTTTAAGTCCTTTGTTGTTGTTCTAGTGAATTCTTTACAGTCATGTTTTTTTTTCATCAACTTTTAAATAACTTGCAGAAAATACACTTTATGACACTGTCAAGAAGCATTATGACCATCATAAACGTATAAGCCAGATAGGCCTACCACATACATGCCCTTATGTCAGCCATCAGTCAAAAAGAGGGTGTCTTGTCCTGCTCCTGAAATCTGCTCCTGCATTCATCCCAGTCATCAGCAACAGAGCAGTAGGGGTAGGTGCATGTCTAACATCAATGTGGGCGCAATTACATGTCACACACCCACATCCACAGGTACACCAAACACCCACATCCACAGGTACACCAAACACCCACATCCACAGGTACACCAAACACACACATCCACAGGTACACCAAACACACACATCCACAGGTACACAAAACAAACACACCCACAGGTACACAAAACACACACACACACACAGGTACACAAAACACACACCCTCTCTCACACACACACACACACACACACACACACACACCCACCCACCCACCCACCCACAGGTACACAAAACACACACCCACCGGTACACAAAACACACACACACACACTTACACAAAACACACACACACACACCCACACACAGGTACACAAAACACACACCCACCGGTACACAAAACACACACACACACACTTACACAAAACAAACACACACAGGTACACAAAACACACACACACAAGTACACAAAACACACACACACACCCACACAAAACACACACACACACAGGTATACAAAACACACACACACACCCACAGGTACACAAAACACACACACACCCACAGGTACAAAAAACACAAACACACACACCCACAGGTACACAAAACACCCACACCTACAGGTATACAAAACAAACACACACACACCCACAGGTACACAAAACACACACCCACAGATACACAAAACACACACACACACACACACACACACACACACACACAGGTACACAGAACACACACACACACACACACACACACACACACATCCACAGGTACACCAAACACACCCACCCACAGGTACACAAAAACACACACACACACACACACACACACACAGGTACACAAAACACACAGCCACACACACAGACACACCCACAGGTACACAAAACACACACACACACACCCACCGGTACACATAAAACACACACACACACAGGTACACAAAACACACACACACACACACACACACACACAGGTACACAAAGCACACACACCCACAGGTACACAAAACACACACACACACCCACAGGTATACAAAGCACAGACACACACACATACACCCACAGGTACACAACACACACACACACACACACACACACACACACAGGTACACAAAACACACACCCAGGTACACAAAACACGCACCCAGGTACACAAAACACACACACAGGTACACAAAACACACACACAGGGGAAATTGTATAACAAAGATGTCGCAAGTTACAATGCCCTATTCTCCACTTCTTCCATACTAGAGTGCAATAGAGTACAAACTGTGAGGAAAATGTATATTTGTATGAAAGACAACAGCTTTATAATAATATAAAATAATATGCCATTTAGCAGACGCTTTTATCCAAAGCGACTTACAGTCATGCGTGCATACATTTTTGTGTATGGGTAGTCCCGGGGATCGAACCCACTACCCTGGCGTTACAAGCGCCATGCTCTACCAGCTGAGCTACAGAGGACCACCCCAAGTCTATATTTGTTCCAATCCCAATACCCCTCCCTTAGCCCTCCCCCTTGTTTTCGAGTGTGGGGGAGTGTCCCAAGAAAACGAAGCAACTAGTGGTAGAGAGAGATAAATAACCGTATTAAATGGGAGATCACTACATCACTGGCGAACAGCAGAATGGGAGATCACTACATCACTGGCGAACAGCAGAATGGGAGATCACTACATCACTGGCGAACAGCAGAATGGGAGATCACTACATCACTGGCGAACAGCAGAATGGGAGATCACTACATCACTGGCGAACAGCAGAATGGGAGATCACTACATCACTGGCGAACAGCAGAAGAGGCCAAAGGAAAGCCTACCACACAATTCATTTACGACGAGCATTGTGTTTTTCACAATGCCTCTACTGGCGGCAGTAATAGCTTTCCATTTATTTCTCATGCCACAAATACGTATTTACCAAATGAGCATATGAGAACAGCAGAACAACAATGTTCCTGTAATGTTCCCATCCTCTGGCTGTGGGTCAATGTGGAGTAGTTATGCATCCATCCTCTGGCTGTGGTTCAATGCGGCGTAGTAATCAATCAATCAATCAAGCAAATGTATTTATAAAACTCTTTTTACATCAGCAGATGTCACAAAGTGCTATACAGAACCCAGCCTAAAACCCCAAACAGCAAGCAATGCAGATGTAGAAGCACGGTAGCTAGGAAAAACTCCCTAGAAAGGCAGAAACCTAGAGAGGAACCAGGCTCTGAGGGGTGGCCAGTCCTCTTCTGGTTGTGCCGGGTGGAGATTATAAGAGGACATGGCCATTAAGGCCAGATTTCTCTCCAAGATGTTCAAACGTTCATAGATTACCAGCAGGGTCAAATAATAATCACAGTGGTTGTAGAGGTTGCAACAGGTCAGTACATCAGGAGTAAATGTAACTTGGCTTTTCATTGCCAGGCATTTGAGATTGAAATAGCAGGTGCGGTAGAGAGAGAGAGAGTTGAAAACAGCAGGTCTGGGACAAGATAGCACGACCAGGTGGACTGGGGGCTGCCAGGAGTCATCAGGCCAGGTAGTCCTGAGGCATGGTCCTAGGGCTCAGGTCCTCCGGGAGGGGAGGGAGAGAGGGAGAGAGAATTAGAGGGAGCATACTTAAATTCACACAGGACACTGGATAAGACAGGAGAATAACACCAGATATAACAGACTGACCCTAGCCCCCCGGCACATAGACTATTGCAGCATAGATACTGGAGGCTGAGACGGGGGGGTCGGGAGACACTTTGGCCCCATCCGATGATACCCCCAGACAGGGCCAACCAGGCAGGATATAACCCCACCTACTTTGCCAAAGCACAGCCCCCACACCACCAGAGGGATATCAACAGACCACCAACCTAATACCCTGAGACAAGGCTGAGTATAGCCCACAAAGATCTCCTCCACTGCACGAGCCCGAGGGGGCAACAAACCCTAATGCTCTGGCTGTGATTCAATGTGGAGTAGTAGTTTACCCGTCCTCTGGCTGTGGTTCAATGTGGAGTAGCACTGAAGCAGGACTTTCCAACAGTCGCATTTCCTTCACTCAGTCAATTTTCTGCAATTTCTTGGGGATTAATGACTAACCAGAGGAAGCAATACAAAAATATAACTACTGTTCTGAAGTAATATTTATACAAAATGTTTTAACGTCCATACACAGATCATCTACATAGGTATGCATCCATAGGTATACAGGTATTTTTATCCTCCACTACACAATTAGCAAGAAAATAGTTAGATAGCTACATTACTTCAGCTGCATTGCATGACAAATATCTTCAATCTCTAATGTTAACATTACTACAAGAAAAAAATTTATGAGCAGAAAGCTTACAAAACAGTTTATTCAATTTGCAGTAACGTTAAACACTTTAGTGGATTCTTCACATCCACTGGGTTTCACAGGATGACAGCCTGGCTTGCTCAGGAGTCCCTAAAACATTAAACCACACGAATTAACATTAAGCAAATGTCAAACGCCCATATAGCAAGATAACTGTATAGCTAGCTGGCATATGTTAGCTAGTCAGATAGCTTGTTAAATAGCGATTTTTGTAAATTAACATTATGACAAAGAATATGCATACTAATTTTCTACATTAACTGATATATTCCTCTTAACTGTATATTTTTTTGCACGATCCGTTATGAAGTTATAAATACTTACATTTGCTTTCATCCTAGTATTTCTGTCAGCCAATATTCTTGAAGCAACTACCCGGTAGTGTAATGTAAGAGTTGGGTTGGCTAGCTAGCTACTTCCCTCACCAAGAGTTGGGTTGGCTAGCTAGCTACTTCCCTCACCAAGAGTTGGGTTGGCTAGCTAGCTACTTCCCTCACCGTAACATTAACAGAACTGCAGGAAAGCAGTGCTCGGCAGGCGGGGGCACGGCGTAATGGTGTCCCCTAGCTAGCGTCCTTCTTCTTTTTCTGTGTTTTTTTTGGCGGTTGGCATCCAACGTTGGTGCATTACCACCACCTACTGTGCTGGAATGTGGGCCAGGGGCTGCGCTAGCAGCCTCAATGGTAGTGGGTGCAGCATGTAGTGGGCGCGGCATGTAGTAACCTCAGTCTGCAGATAGACATTATAGGCCCTTTTCACGTGACGTCAGACAACTTCCGTTCTGCCGCGATGCAGGTTATGTTTACATCCGGTGTCGCTTAGGAACGCTTAGCTAGTAGCACATCATTATGGAGTTCACCCAGTCCCTTTCACATCTGCCACCAATACGACTTAACGACGTAGAACGACTTGCTGACAAGTGGTCCCTTACTTCAAGATCGAAGCTTGATAAAGGCTACAAGTTCTTCGTTGAAGGTTACCTGTTTGATTATGAAGGTACGTGTTTATCTTTATTTAGCTTAAATTAGCCCTATGCTAGCGAAGGTTATGAGGTTATCTACCTATCCTTACCCCAATCATTCCAGTGGAATCTAGACGGCACTGATCCCTGTTTAATACGGATCCGTCCACTGGCCGATGTGTATCTATCCTCAGGGGGAAAGTGCTGACTGCAAACAAAGGTGCTCCCACGAAGAATCTTAAAACTTGGTCCCTCATCTCTCCTGATCGCCCTCACCCAACGGGCACGTATTTCTCCATCAACAGGGAAATCGTGAAAACTCAGATACGGGAATTTCTGTTTGTTGTTTGAACAAAATGGTACACTGCAATAGCATCTTCTCGAAGATTGTGCCATGCTTCGGTGTTGGATGGGATACTGTTGCGATACAGACACCGAGAGAAAAGAAACAGCTAAATTAACATTCAGCTTTGACCAGGAATCAATATTTATCTAGCTATCATGCACAACAGTATTTGAATAGGTGAGTTACTATACATTCATGAATAAACTAACTGCCTAACAAAGGGTTAGATAGCTAGCTAAGTAAACTTGTTACATTACAGCCAGGCAGCAATGTAACGCTACCTTTTAACGTTATCGGTATCTGGTACTAAGTTGTTGTTAGCTAACGTTAGCCCACTTTTAAGTAACTAAGGCAGTGAACAATTATGAATTAACAATAACGTTAGCAAGTTACAAACCATTGCATATACGTAAACATTATTACTCTTAACTTTACTAATTTAACTTAAACGTACCTTTTGGAATTTCTTCAAGTAGCTAGCTTGCTAGTTAGTGGTCAACAGTTGTATTTTCGTTGAGAAGTCTCAGGTTACGGGCGAACGGAAGTGAAGTTAACCTGCTACGCGGAAAGGCGGAAGTTAGATGACGTCATCGTGAAAAGGGCCTATTGAAACCCTCGATAGAAAAAGTATTCTTATTTTCTGTTTTTATGGCGGTCCGCAAACAAACGTTAAAGGTGCATGCCGCCACCTACTGTACAGGTAGTGAACGAAAAAAAAATACATTAGAGAAAGGGGAAAAACCCCACATCATATACAATACAAAAAATTAAATAAATACAAAAACACACCCACTCCTTCAATCACAGTCCAGATCACATCCCTACACAGGCTCAGGGGCCCGTGAGGATGGAACATTCGTCGACAGCATTCCTGGTAATGCGTCTGCTGTAGAGTCCCATAAAGCGTTCAGCCACACTCACAACAATGCCTATTTTCTCAGATTTCCTCTTTGTTTGCGCTGTGCAGTTTATAACAAATGCAATAAACTATACAAAGTCCACCTTTTTAACATGCAACATGTCAGGATCCTGTTGACCAGGAACATTTACTGGTGTCTCTAATCGAACTACCATAGTTTCTTCAACGTTACTCCCTTCTTCCACTCTTCTCACCACCTCCGGATAGGAGACACGCTGGACAGCCCTTACTCTTGCCACCTCGGTCTCCTTCACCCCGACAAGGCACTTCATGAATTCGTGCGCCACAATTGCAGCATTTTGCCTCAACTGGCATACGATACTCCTCCTCTCAATTCGCTTCGTTTAGAGGGCCAACTAGAGAGCTGAAAAAGGCACAAAGCCTCGCTCAAAGTTGAATTGGGATACCACTACGTCTCAATGGGGCTCGAGGGATCGCGCAGAATGGAGGGGGAGGGGTAAGGGGGGCGTATTGGGATTGAGCCTTAGAACAACTAGAACACTTTGCCTGAAAAATAAGCCATTGAGGTAAAGCGTGTCCACTGTTCCCTTTCACAAACAACAGATTCACACCCTGCCAGCAGATTGCCCTTGAGTGACTGAGCATGTGTCCCAAGTGGCACGCTATTCCATATATAGATCCCTATGGGCCCTGGTCAAAAGTAGTGCACTATGTAGGGAATAGGGTGCCATTTGGAATGCATTCTGAGATTTCAATTTACCGGAGAGTAATTTGCAAATTAATATTGATTGGAATTAAAACACTTGACATTGGTATAGTGAGAGCTGCCACTTTTCATGCAATTCACACAAATGGTTATGCTCCCATTGTTCTCTGAGTTAATGGAAAAGATAGTATTAAGTAGTGAACTAAGGACTACGGCTACATACAGCACGTTCACACACACTTCAGTTCTATGACTACTCTGTGCCTTGCTCTCCACTTTGCCGTCGCTGCCTACGCCATGTCCCAGAGCAACCCACTTTTGTCAACAAGTCAAATGACTTTGGCACTTGCAAATAGTGTTGATTACTATTTCAAATTTATGACAGTGGGAGATGTACAGTCCAACCCAATATAAGTGCTGGTGTTATCTGGAATCTCTTCACGCTGTGAATTTCCCTTGTAGGACTAGTCTGGTGGAGACAGGCAGGCGTTGGCTTTTATTGGTTGGAGGAGAAGTTTAATTAGCATTTGTTACAGGTTGCACATTGCCCAACTGAGACAGGCTCTAATACCATATAGACAACAAGATTGCACTTGAAACTGGGTATAATGCCTTTCTCCAGTCAGGGGAGTCATGCACCCCCAAATATGTTGGAGAATTTTGCATTTTTCAAACACCTGAAACAGCTTTTTCCTGCAATCTAGAGCCATAATCATTATACTTAATTCTAT
This sequence comes from Coregonus clupeaformis, assembly GCF_020615455.1. Classification (NCBI taxonomy): domain Eukaryota; kingdom Metazoa; phylum Chordata; class Actinopteri; order Salmoniformes; family Salmonidae; genus Coregonus; species Coregonus clupeaformis. The sequence goes on from NC_059202.1 coordinate 21,946,547, forward strand.
GTAAAAAAAATAAAAAAAAAAGATGTCAATTTTTCTGCATATCTAAGCACACCTCTTGAGCTGTCTGTATCCTTCTGACTGGTGGTTCTTTGTTTAAAGAAACTAAATATTCTTCTCTGCTTCTCTGCTAAAATCCGGGTAAAATATTGAAAGGAATGTGAGTCTTATTCAGTACATTTAGTTATTGCTTGCTTTTTTGAAGTCTACCAACCTTGCCAGCAGGCATGCCAGCCAAGAGGGATTTATATATTTTCCTTCTCTTTCTCTTTCTCTTTCTCTTTCTCTTTCTCTTTCTCTTTCTCTTTCTCTTTCTCTTTCTATTTCTCTTTCTCTTTCTCTTTCTCTTTCTCTCGTTCTCTCTCTCTCTCTCTCGTTCTCGTTCTCTCTCTCGTTCTCTCTCTCTTTCTCTCTCTCTCTCTCTCTCTCTTTCTCTCTTTCTTTTTCTCTCTCTCTCTTTCTCTCTCTCTCTTTCTCTCTCTCTCTTTCTCTCTCTCTCTCTGCTATTTGTTTTAAAGGCGCTCCAGACTTTGACAGGCACCAGAATGGATGCGCCAGAGCTGCCTGCTATCCCCCACTGGCCCCCTGCCACTGTGGGGCTCAGAGTACACACACCAATGCTGCCAACATCTATTACGGACACACACATGCAGAAAAAACACATGCAGATACAGACACGGACACACATGCAGAGACACACACACATATAGACACAGACATGGACACACATGCAGAGACACACACACATACAGACACAGACATGGACACACATGCAGAGACACACACACATGCGCAGTCAAATGCACGCACACTATCTCCCTTCCTCATATGATGTCTCTCTGGGTAAAGGACGAATAGTGAGTATTCAAAACCACATATCAAAAAGATTTGCTAAATTGGAAACCCTATATCCAAAACAGAAGATGAGTCTTCCTGACCTTTTCTGTGGCTATATGAGAATGTAAGTCGCTAACTCCCGAGCCAAGGATTACAGTAACTTTAAAGAAGCATGACTATCAGATACATACATAATATTCCAAGTTGACATTTGAATTGGCCCAATCAATTGCAATGGTGTATTGATAATGTGCTGAATGTAAAATGAGCAGTGAGGAGGATGCTAGTTAGGTATCAAAAAATGGCTGCCAATTTCACAGTTTGAAATGTAACCAACTTGGCGTGATTCAGGCTTTTTTATCGCTGGTTACAAAGCAACATAAAATACAAAAATATGATTCCTCCCATCTTTTGGCAGGAATGCTCAATGAATCACGGCCATTTTTGAATTGGCATAAAATACATTCGATTCAGTTGGCTTGACAAAAGTTTATGTCTAAAAGCATATTATTTCACGGAAGCATGCTTCAATGGTTCCACTGTTTATACTATGACACTCTATCAAAAGTGTCAGACCTGTAATCTCATCCATTCAATCGTGTTACTCCTTGTTGCAGGATGAAAAAGGTATAGTCTTCGCTGCCCATCATGAGTAAGTGTGGGCTACTGAAGCCTGCGGTGGAGGCTGCTGAGGGGAGAACGGCTCATATTAATGGCTGGAACGGAGCGAATGGAATGGCATCAAACCATGTGTTTGATGTATTTAATACCATTCCACGTATACCTCTCCAGCCATTACCACAAGCCTGTCCTCCCCAATTAAGGTGCCACTAACCTATTTAATTTCAGTGTTCATGACTGACAAACTGTCATTAATGGTTTTCAAAGGGCACTAACCTTTTACAGGTGAAAGGGGAGCAATGAATAGAGTGAGAGTATACCCAGAGAAGGAGGAGAGAAGGAGGGAAGGAGAGAAGAAGAAGGAGAAAAGAGAAGGAGAAAAAAGGAGAGAAGGAGAAGAGAAGGAGAAAAGAAGAAGAGAAGGAGATAAGGAGAGAAAGAGAGAAGGAGAGAAGGAGAGGAGAGAAGGAGAGAAGAGAAGGAGAGAAGAGAAGAAGAGAAGAGAAGAAGAGAAGGAGAGAAGGAGAGAAGGAGAGAAGGAGAGGAGAGAAGGAGAGAAGAGAAGGAGAGAAGAGAAGGAGAGAAGAGAAGGAGAGAAGGAGAGAAGGAGAGAAGGAGAGAAGGGGAGAGGAGAGAAGGAGAGGAGAGAAGAAGAGAAGGAGAGAAGAGAAGGAGAGAAGAGAATAAGAGAATAAGAGAAGGAGAGAAGGAGAGAAGAGAAGGAAAGAAGAGAAGAAGAGAAGAGAAGAAGAGAAGGAGAGAAGAGAAGGAGAGAAGGAGAGAAGAGAAGGAGAGAAGGAGATAAGAGAAGGAGAGAAGAGAAGAAGAGAGAAGAGAAGGAGAGAAGGAGAGAAGAGAAGGAGAGAAGGAGAGAAGAGAAGAAGAGAAGGAGAGAAGAGAAGGAGAGAAGAGAAGAAGAGAAGATAAGAAGAGAAGGAGAGAAGAGAAGGAGAGAAGGAGAGAAGAGAAGGAGAGAAGTAGAGAAGGAGAGAAGGAGAGAAGGAGAGGAGAGAAGCAGAGAAGAGAAGGAGAGAAGAGAAGAGAAGAAGAGAAGAGAAGAAGAGAAGGAGAGAAGAGAAGGAGAGAAGGAGAGGAGAGAAGAAGAAAAGGAGAGAAGAGAAGGAGAGAAGAGAAGGAGAGAAGGAGAGAAGGAGAGAAGGAGAGAAGGAGAGAAGGAGAGAAGGGGAGAGGAGAGAAGGAGAGGAGAGAAGAAGAGAAGGAGAGAAGAGAAGAAGAGAAGGAGAGAAGAGAAGACGAGAAGAAGAGAAGGAGAGAAGGAGCGAAGTAGAGATTACCCACTGAGCACAGACGTCAGTTCAACGTCTTGTTTTGATCACTTTCAATTCATTTGACTGAACTGTCAACTAACGTGAATTCAATGTGAAATTAACAAATCATTGTTATCGTCATTTCAGCAATTTTAGTTCAAAAAGTGTGTACGTTCCAATCCAATACGTTTTCCACTTGGATACAACGTTGTAAAATGGGAAATCTTCATTATTTTTTGTTGAAAGGGTGTGGAAACAACGTATATGTCAACCAGCTTGTGCAAATAGAACTAAAACTGCAAAAAAATGGTGCAGCAATCATTGACATTTCACTCCTGTGACGCACCAACATAATCAATTTAGGTTCCACCATCGGCCGTAATAAAATTACCTGATTGGCCCATGGAAAATGACTCAGTAGACCTCTGCGTTCTTATTGTATGCTCGACTCGACTCGCCAATCAAATCAATTGTTCTCGACATGATAAAACAGCTGAGTGGCTGTACATAAAAAGATGCTTGTCCAAGATGTCGGTGGGAATTAATTGAATCATGCGGATACATTATCCCCTAATAAATCACACACACACACACACACACACACAACTCAGCACCAGTGTGGTGGTCACTGGTGTATCGGACAGCCACGAGTTCTGAGGGACCATGAGCCTTTTATCAACGTCATCGATGTCATTGAAAGTGCATCAGGCCTTGACATTTTTAAAAAAAATCAACTGATTGAAAGTAAGGAGATATAAGTGAACAAATGCAGTGGTTAAGGCTTCGATCGTGCCAGTGCAATGAGTGGAGATTACTCAGGTGTTCAAAAGCCCATATCAGACCAAGAGCTACTTCTTCTTAGGTAGTTCTTTATGAGTTTTAGTTTAGAAAATGATCTCTCCACAGAAGCAACAGTTACAGGGATGGTAAAAACAGCTTGATTGCCGTAGCTGTAAGGGTTGGTGTGAGGTGTGACTCAGGTGCGGTGCAGGATAGACAGTAGGCAGTAGGCAGAGATGGTGAAACAAGGAACTTTACTGATGGTCCCGAAGCCAGGATACAAAATAACAGACTTTACACAAAAAAGAAAGGCGGAGCAAATAAAACTCAAAAAAGCAGGCTGCCAGCCAAAATACGAAATATTAACTGTGACTGAAATAATAACTTAACAGGGAGAACACTTCTCACGTACCTGTCCATACGTCCAGGTGACACCAATAGGATCATGATTAGTCCAGACTGTGAGTGAGGAGGTGCCTATGGTTGTTCGGAAAATGACACCTAGTGGGTCGCTCCGGAACTGCGACCCCCTCCTGTAACACGCAGCAACATCAGGGAAACCTGGCAGAAGGGAGTGGTGCTTCAAATACAGCAGTTATGTAACATCTTTAATTGAGCCCTTAGTTGCAACAAGGTCTTCCAATCTGCTCTTAGTTGCCGGCCTCAACACGTTACAGAAAGAGATTAACTGTACAGGAAGCTCTGGGGACAGGCCGTCTGCATACTGGACAGACAATAAATTGGCAGATGCAAACAGATTATCATCTTTAGCAGACAACAGTTCTTGAGGGCTTGAACAAAAAAAGCTGTTTGTGATTTTGTTCATCCTGGTTAACCGGCGTTTGAGTTGAGGGGTTGCAATATCAACAGTCCCTTATCTATGGTATATCTTGCAGTAGAGGCTGCTGAGGGGAGGACGGCTCATAACAATGGCTTGAATGGAGTCAATGTAATGGTATCAAACATATGGTTTCCATGTGGTTGACACCATTTCATTGACTCCATTCTAGCCATTACTATGAGCCGTCCTCCCCTCAGCAGCCTCCACTGATATCTTGGCATGCAACATTCAAGACTAAGTTTAAATTGTGTGCAGCGCAATGGACATTTAATGCACAATGTCTCAGGAAAGACTGTTTGGGTTGGCAATCTGGACCAACAGGCCGTGGTGAAAACAATGCAATGATGATGTCACATACTGTAGCTACTATAGGCCTCTATGTAGAAAACAAGAGAGACAAGCACAGACAGACTTTCTTCAAAGAGAAAGTAAGAGAAGGAGAGACACAGACACAGAGAGAGAGAGAAGCACCAATGAGGACTTCAGGAGACCGGGGAGTCTCTCAAGGTGAAGCACCAATGAGGACTTCAGGAGACCAGGGAGTCTCTCAAGGTGAAGCACCAATGAGGACTTCAGGAGACCAGGGGAGTCTCTCAAGGTGAAGCACCAATGAGGACTTCAGGAGACCAGGGAAGTCTCTCAAGGTGAAGAACCAATGAGGACTTCAGGAGACCAGGGAAGTCTCTCAAGGTGGATTTGATTTAATTTTATTTAATTTACCTTGAATATTGCATGTCATTTGTGTAGGCTATTAGCAAGTCAAAACCCGCTGAGTTCAACAATAGTGGAGCTTTATGCAACAAGGTCTCCCAGTCTGCCAAACACACAGAGCGTTTATGGAGCTTTATACAACAAGGTCTCCCAGTCTGCCAAACACAAAGGATGTTTATGGAGCTTTATGCAACAAGGTCTTCCAGTCTGCCAAACACACAGTATGTTTATGGAGCTTTATGCAACAAGGTCTTCCAGTCTGCCAAACACACAGAGCGTTTATGGGGCTTTATGCAACAAGGTCTTCCAGTCTGCCAAACACACAGGATGTTTATGGAGCTTTATGCAACAAGGTCTTCTAGTCTGCCAAACACATAGGATGTTTAAAAATTGTAGACCTCCACAAGTCAAGGAAATAAAAGCTGAAATAAATCATTTTCTCTACTATTATTCTGACGTTTCACATTCTTAAAATAAAGTGGTGATCCTAAATTACCTAAAACAGGGAATTTTTACTAGGATTAAATGTCAGGAACTGTGAAAAACGGAGTTTAAATGTATTTGGCTAAGGTGTATGTAAACTTCTGACTTAAACTTTCTATATTGTCAAAGAAGTGGGGATCATCATTAGTTGGTCCGTAAAGGTTAATGAGCCACATCTGTTCATGGTCCAATAACATATTTAAAATCATCCATCTACCTTGCGGATCTGTTTGGACAATTTGCACATTCGGATCGAAATTACTGTTAATTAATATCATCACCCCTTTTGAGTTTCTTAGCCCATGGGATAAGTATATTTCGCATGTTTGTCACACTTAAATATTTCAGATCATCAAACAAATTTAAATATAAGTCAAAGATAACACAAGTAAACACAAAATGCAGTTTTGAAATGAAGGTTGTTATTATTAAGGGAAAACTAAATCCAAAACTACATGGCCCTGTGTGAAAAAGTGTTTGCCCCCCCCTGTTATAACACAACTCAACTGTGGTTTATCACACCTGAGTTCAATTCCTCTAGCCACACCCAGGCCTGATTACTGCCACACCTGTTCTCAATCAAGGAATCCCTTAAATAGGACCTGCCTGACAAAGTGAAGTAGACCAAAAGATCCTCAAAAGCTAGACATCATGCCGAGATCCAAAGAAATTCAGGAACAAATGAGAAAGAACGTAATTGAGATCCATCAGTCTGGAAAAGGTTATAAAGCCATTTCTAAAGCTTTGGGACTCCAGCGAACCACAGTGAAAGCCATTATCCACAAATGGCGAAAACATGGAACAGTGGTGAACCTTCCCAGGAGTGGCCGGCCGACCAAAATTACCCCAAGAGCGCAGCGACGACTCATCCAAGAGGTCACAAAAGACCCCACAACAACATCCAAAGAGCTGCAGACCTCACTTGCCTCAGTTAAGGTCAGTGTTCATGACTCCACCATAAGAAAGAGACTGGGCAAAAATGGCCTGCATGGCAGAGTTCCAAGATGAAAACCACTGCTGAGCAAAAAGAACATTAAGGCTCATCTAATTTTTGCCAGAAAACATCTTGATGATCCCCAAGACCTTTGGGAAAATACTCTGTGGACTGACGAGACAAAAGTTGAGCTTTTTGGAAGGTGTGTGTCCCATTACATCTAGCGTAAAAGTAACACTGCATTTCAGAAAAAGAACATCATACCAACAGTAAAATATGGTGGTGGTAGTGTGATGGTCTGGGCCTGTTTTGCTGCTTCAGGACCTGGAAGACTTGCTGTGATAAATGGAACCATGAATTCTGATGTCTACCAAAAAATCCTGAAGGAGAATGTCCGGCCATCTGTTCGTGACCTCAAGCTGAAGCGAACTTGGGTTCTGCAGCAGGACAATGATCCAAAACACACCAGCAAGTCCACCTCTGAATGGCTGAAGAAAAACAAAATGAAGACTTTGGAGTGGCCTAGTCAAAGTCCTGACCTGAGTCCTATTGAGATGCTGTGGCATGACCTTAAAAACGCAGTTCATGCTCGAAAACCCTCCAATGTGGCTGAATTAAAACAATTCTGCAAAGATGAGTGGGCCAAAATTCCTCCACAGCGCTGTAAAAGACTAATTGCAAGTTATCGCAAACGCTTGATTGCAGTTGTTGCTACTAAGGGTGGCCCAACCAGTTATTAGGTTGTAGGGGGCAATCACTTTTTCACACAGGGCCATGTGGGTTTGGATTTTGTTTTCCCTTAACAATAACAACCTTCATTTCAAAACTGCATTTTGTGTTTACTTGTGTTATCTTTGACTAATATTTAAATTTGTTTGATGATCTGAAACATTTATGTGTGACACATGCAAACAAATAAGAAATCAGGAAGGGGGCAAACACTTTTTCACACCACTTTATATAGCTATTAAAAATATATATCTATTCAAATATTTTAATTTCCATCATTATCAATTAATATGCGTAATAATGTTGGCAGTTCTTGCGAAGGATTGTTACCTATAACCCGGATTGCTATTGTATTACATAACATTTTTGTCAAGCAATTATTATTTTAGCAAACAATTTAGCAAACATCCTATATTCTCCCTAACATCCTTACCCCCTTGCAACAGATATGGGATACACACGCACATACTCTAACACACTCAACCCCTTTCCTCCACAATCAACCATAAGCTCAGATGCTCAACGGTTGTTACATCCCAGAGCCCAACTCAAGAAAGGACCTGATTTACGAATGCATATACAGTTACAGCTGTTTGAGAAAGCATGCAAGATTGAGCAAAAACTTACACAAATTTGAGATTTGATTAACCTATGTCAAGTCCTAGGTGATGGAGATCAGATCCACCCTCTTCCCCTGAGACACAAACACTCTGGTCCCCCATTGTAACCATTTTTCCCAAGCATCTCTGTGCAGTCAGACCTTTGATTATTTTGTGACACCAGGGCCACACTAATATGCCCCCTCTCTGATTGTCTGAGTGTAACCCCCTCTTCATGGGTTACTGCAGCCAGTGTTGCCAGCACTGCCACTACCTGGGTGGGGGTACCCCCACCGGAATCCCCACAAGGTCGTCAAGGTTCTCATTAGCAGCTTTGAGAATTTCCTTGTATATTATGCTCTCCCATCTGGGGGCTCTGACTTTGTAGGACCAACCCTGCCAGGCAGGCTCAGAATCTTGAGGGGGCGGTGCTGCTCTAGTAGGTCTCTGACCGCATTTATTTTTCTGTTTTGGCTGCATATAGGCAACTCACAGCAGGGCCATAAAACAGATGGGGACTTCTCTTTGGTGTATGGGTCGCTCAGGTGGGTGTCTAGGATATAGAGTTGGGGATCGTTCCATCATGATAGGACAATAAAAAAATAGATTATATGTATACTTTATTTAAAAATGTATATCCCTCATCTGCACAAAATTGAAAGCTCTCTCTCACAACCCCTGCTCACAGACACACGTTGGTTCTGGGATATGCAACCATTTCCTTTCTCACTCACTTAACAAGGTCTCCCAGTCTTTGTTATCTTGTATCACTCATCTCTCTTTCATTTCCTTTCCCTCTGTTTTGTTCTGTCCATCCCTCTCACCCGGATGGCCCTGTTAGAGGTAGAGACAGAACCTCAGTTAGCGCCCAGGCGTTCCCTGGAGACAACAGGTCTGTTCGGTGAAGCGGGAGGAATGCACCATGGGAAGTGCTCTTAAAACGTGTGTGTGTGTGTGTGTGTGTGTGTGTATGGTGTGGTATGTGTGTCTCCGCCAGTGTGTGCTTCTCTGCTGGTGTGTTTCTACGCTTCTGTGCAGAACTGTGTGTTGTGACTGTCAACCCTATAATGCCGCTCCCCCACAAATAATTACCATGGCGGGCAAATTATAGACCTTGCCACAACAACGTAATTACAAGAGTGTAACATTGCTTTCATTAATTACTATATGCAAAGGTAAGTGGGAAGACTACAGCAGTTCAAAGTATGTCATACAATATTTGTCTGACTTTCCCACTGAAGGCCAAAGTAAACTGTAATCAGGTATGCCCACACCTTAATCATTATGCTTAGTAGTTGTAATCATCGTCAGCATACATCATGATGCACATAGAATTAAACTATATATGTAGCAAAGCTTCTGCAATTTCAACATGAACTCAAATAGTAATGTCAAATAAATAACTTTTGTATTTATTTGACATAAATATTGTATTTTCAAAGCAACTCGAGTGAAATCTGCTGTACTGTTCAGCTCCTGACAGTGGCACCTCCTCTACAGGCGAAATAACCATCTGAAATAAAGACCAAAACGAACACATTCTGAAAAGTTTTTGACTTTCTTGCCACTGGAAATGTATATAAACCTACAGCATCATTCTGATTTCTGATGTCAGAAACAAAACAAAAAAGCTTTGACCTTGGTCCATATCGGTGATAGAGCTTGTATCCTGGTATGACTAAAAGCCTGGATCGGGTTGGGACTGGAGGGCAATATGGCAGCGACTCCTGCTTCAATGTGTTTTAACACTGAGTACTGCCGCCGGATAAACATTAGCTATAAAAAGCTTTGCTCTCTCCTCTTCCCTCAACTGGCTTAGAGGTGTAGCATCAGGAGGGTATGAAGCCCACAGATCGTTATAAGAGAAAGCAAGTGTGGGTAATAATGTGGTGTGTGCTTATACTGCATTTGTCCTAGTGTGTAATATGCGTGTGTCAACTGAAATGTCTTTTCAGAAAATCCCAACTCTCCCTGAGACACCCTCGGAGAGTGGGGTCACGGCCACGCTCTGCCATTATCAACGGTGACGTACCTTGCTCAAGGGCTCATCGGCAGATTTTTCTTTTCGAACTAGCATCCTTGCGGTTACTGGCCCAACACGTGTGTGTGTGTGTGTGTGTGTGTGTGTGTGTGTGTGTGTGTGTGTGTGTGCGTGTGTGTGTGTGCGTCACAGCGGTTCTGTTTAAGTGCATTAGAAGACAGACAACTTTTCTACCCTCAAGGTCAGAGCTATAGTAACGTTTAATGGCTACAGGATGAAATTCTACACGTACAATAGGCTACACGATACTATACACCAGGCTGCTGAGGGGAGGAGCTAATGGAATGGAACCCATGTGTTTGATGTATGTGATACCATTCCCCCCATTACCATGAGCCTGTCCTCCTAATTGAAGTTGCCACCAGCCTCCTGTGATAACACACAATATGCGACTGCTATGAAGTGAATTAATCAAGTTCTTGTGACTTGCAGTGCCCCTTCAGTATGAACTCATGATAACATGTTACAATGAACAATAAGATTGTTCCTCAGTCTTTTCTAAATCTGAGTGTATTGTGATTAATAAACACCCATTCATTTGTCATGTAAGTCATTTTAATTTTAGCTGGAATTTAAAGCGAATTTGAAGCCATAGTTCATAATAAGCACCTGAACTGCATGGGAGAGAAAAAAAGCGGCTTACAACGTAATTACATTTTGTAATTAGGCAAAGTTTGTGCCCAGCCACGATGCACGCACTTTAACAAGATGAAAAGCCCACATTAGGTGGAGGCAGAGGGATATTTTTTGCAAATTAACAGGAACTTTAGAGGCAGAGGGAGAGAGAGTTATTGAGGAGGCAACTGGACCAGAGACCAAAGGATGGGTGCGAGTTAAACCACATTAAAAAGTACAGTCTAGGGACCTACAGATTGCTTTGTATGTAGGTACAACATGTCGTCCATAACCAAAGAGTGATGGAACCATCACAACATTTGGAAATTGCTCTCTCTCCTCATCTCCTGTTCTGTGACCTAATATGGAAATTCACAAGCTTACTAGGTCGGGATCCTGTCACCTGTCAGTGATCACACAGGACAGAAGAAAGGAGGACATTTTATGGTTTTGACAGGTTCCAATCAAGATTGGATTTAAAAAAATAGTTGGCATAAGACAGCAGTTACAAGCTGTAGTGACACGCCCTGTCTCTGTCCGTACACCTCGGCTGTCCATCTCTGTCGGTCGCATGGCCCTTAGACAAGTACGTCTAATAAAAGACTAGCCTCCATTGATTTTACTGCACAGTTGAGGATGATGGGTGTTGTGGTCCCTTGTTTACCCAGGCGATTGGACATCAGGTAAACCCTTATCTTCCTCTTGACTGGGGGAGGCAGGGAGGGAGGGGATGGGAGGGAGGAAGTGGAGATGCGAGTGGCTTTGGAGGTGGAGTAGTGGAGAGTGGGGTTAGAGAAAGAGAAGAGTGAAGAGGGGGGTTGGAGGTGGAGAAGAGTGGGGTTGGAGGTGGAGGTGGAGTAGAGTGGAGAGTGGTGTTTGAGGTGGAGAAGAGTGGAGAGTGGGTTGGAGGTGGAGAAGAGTGGAGAGTGGTGTTGGAGGTGGAGAAGAGTGGAGGGGGGTGGTGATGGAGAAGAGTGGAGAGGGGGTTGGAGGTGGAGAAGAGTGGAGAGGGGGTTGGAGGTGGAAAAGAGTGGAGGGGGGTTGGAGGTGGAGAAGAGTGGAGAGGGAGATTGGAGGTGGAGAAGAGTGGATAGGGGGTTGGAGGTGGAGAAGAGTGGAGAGTGGGGTTGGAGAAGAGTGGAGAGGGGGGTTGGAGGTGGAGAAGAGTGGATAGTGGGGTTAGAGGTAGAGAAGAGTGGTGAGGGGTTGGAGGTGGAGAAGAGTGGAGAGTGGGATTGGAGGTGGAGAAAAGTGGATAGGGGCATTGGAGGTGGAGAAGAGTGGAGAGTGGGGTGGAGTTGGAGAAGGAGAGTGTGGTTTGAGGTGGAGAAGAGTGGAGAGGGCTTGGAGGTGGAAACGAGTGGAGAGGGAGTTTTGGAGGTGGAGAAGAGTGGAGAGTGGATTAGAGGAGGAGAGGAGTGGAGAGCACTAGTAACCGACCCAATCAATAAATAGATAATAGATATGTCAAGTTAAGATGTCAAGTTAAGATGTCAAGTTAAGTTCTACACTTAGGAAAAAACACAATCGAGAGGGGAGGAATGGAGAGAGAGCTCGAGAGCAAACACACAAAGAAGTGACAGCAGAGCTTTTTCCAAATGCATGGAGTAAAACTCACTGCTTTGGCTGAATTCATATAGGTGACATTTCAATGGGAGATGAGGTGTTGGGTCTGAGTTTCAACCGAGACCAACAGAGATAGGAGCAACGAGTCCTTTCTATTGAAGGTGCATGAAAACCCAGTGATAAGCATCTCAGTCTAATCACTTCAGAGATTGGCAAAGCAGACATCTAGGCCAGGAGCTGAGAGAGAGTACTGTAGCTATGTGAGAAGAGACTCCTTTAGGGAGTAGACGATATCTAGGCCAGGAACAGAGAGAGTACTGTAGCTGTATGGGAAGAGACTCCTATATGTCACATCAATAGCCGGCAGCCAACAATACCTCGACAGAAACACGAGGGAAAAGCCAGGATCAGTAGTAGGATGCAAGAACAAAATAATCTGAGGTTGACCCCATTGTCCTGTTGGCCAAAGTTCAAGCGCTATTCCGGTAAAAAAAAAAAGTATAAACTAAAACATACAGAAGCTGATGATACCAGCTGGTATGATAATGTAACTTCAGTTACTTTATGGGATCAAACTTGTTTTAGCCATAAGACGTTAATGACTTTTACAGTTCCTTTTTACCACTTAAATGGCTCAGTTCAACATAACCAAGCGCTTCTACTGTACACAGTCTGAGGGGCTCTGAGGTGAAAACCCGGGATGTTGTAGCTTCATAAGATACCTGGTGACATTTGTGGCATGTTGCAAACTTGCCACCCCACCCAAAATCCTTTCCCCCTCACTCCCTGTACCACTGTTCCCACTACTGCTGTATGCATGCCTGCCTGACCCTAGGCCTCTCAGTAGAGGGCCCCTTCTGGGCTTGTGTATCAACTGCTCTTTGCCATCTGAGTGCCTTGCTCTCCCCTGGATCCCAGGAGCCAAGCACCTGTCTGACAGTTTTCACACGATTCGAAATGACAGGTTAACTGGCTTAACTCTCCTCTGGGCCCCGTTCTAATACAAGACGCAAAGAACCTGCCGGAATCTCAAATGCTCCTCATGCTTTCTGCATGAGGGGAAGGAGGCTGGCGGATGGTGGGGGCCCTGGTGCTGATGTAGTAGGGGTGGAGGAGAGAAGGGGAGGGGGGAGGATGGATGTGTCAGGGGGAAAGGGAGAGGGTGGAGACCTGCCCTTATTGATCGCTCTCTATATTGCAGTGACACACGCCACACACTCCAGACATGACACACTCTCCTCTGACGGAGACTAGGCAGCTCTCACAACACCACATTCCAGATATCCCCATCCTGTATAATGGTCAAACTGAGATTGAACCAATGGGTCGGCCGTTTCTCCTTTTTTTTTGATCGTCTGATGGCATCTTGAGGGGTGCTCTGAGGTATTGCCAGAGCACGGCGCCGGGTCAAACACAAAAGCAAACACATAGATGAAGCATTGGTCTGGATCCCTCCTGGTCGGCATGAGATACTTCCATCTCAAATCACTGATATCTTGTTCAAATCAGAATTTCAACAGCCATGATTTAACAATCTTTGATGATTCAGACAAAAGCAAGAAATGTTCAAACGCTCGGAACAAGCCAGGTATATCTGGGCTTATTATGTGTTTTGTGTGTTGTGTGAGGACTTTGACGGATGGTTGTGTGAGAAATACTTTTTTTTATAGGAATGGTGAGTTAAACACCTTCCATCCATGATGGCTGGTCTGTGTAAATGTTTGTTAAGTGACACATTTTTACCATTTTACAAGCGAATGCCGACAGAGCGAAATCCTGGTAATCACATCTAAGCGGTGCGTAAATCTCCTGAGATTTATTAAAGGCTTGACACCTGTATGAAGAGAATTAAACCCTCACACTTATGTAATCTTGATGATTATGATACATCCCTAGCATTCTGCTATTGGGTGCAATTGGGAATGTAGCAATGGGGAATGTAGCAATGGGGAATGTAGCAATGGGGAATGTGTGGTGAGGGAATGGACGGAGTCAGGCGCAGGAGTGTAAAGAAGGAATATGCTTTATTCATCCCAATAAGGTAGTCCGCAGCAATGCGTAAACACGATCCCAGTGCGACTTAAATGCGTACTGGGAACCAAACATACACGGGTAACTATTCCCAGCGATAAAATAACAAAATGCTCCACCGAGCTAACGATACCTCCACATGGAACAATCACACACAAAAACATGGGGGGCAGAGGGAATACATATACAGGTACTGATGAGGGGATATGAACCAGCTGTGTGTAATAAACAAGACAAAACTAATGGAATGAAGGCCGGTGACGACAAATGCCGAAGCCTGCCCGAACAAGGAGAGGAGGCAGCCTTGGAGGAAGTCGTGACAGAATGTAACTGTGGGGAATGTAGCAATGGGGAATGGAACTATGGGGAATGGAACTATGGGGAATGGAACTATGGGGAATGGAAAAATCACCCTGATAAACTCTTTAGTCATATCCCAGTTTACCTATTTGCTTATGGTTTTGCTTACACCTTGCGACTTGTTTTAAAAATTATATGAGCAAAGAATATTCAATTTTATTTGGAACGGCCATCCAGACAAAATAAAATGGGCCTATTTATATAATGAATATGAATTTGGAGGGCAGAAATGATTCAATATTAAAGCATTAGACCTCTCAGTAACGGCTTTAGTCATTCAAAAGTTATACTTAAATCCAAACTGGTTCTCTAGCAGATTAGTAAGAATGTCTCACCTCATGTTCAAGAATGTTCAGCTTAAAATGTCTCACTTTCGGTTATTTGAAAAAAAGAATCTCCAAAATATCGCTATTTTTAAAACAAGCCATAGAAATGTGGTTGCAATTTCAGTTTAATCGACCAGAAAAGACAGAAGAAATATTACAACAAATATTATGGTTAAAATCTAATATTATAATTGATAAAAAAACAATACTTTGGAAAACAAATGTTTAAAAGATCTTTGTAAATGATATCATCAATAGGACTAGTGGAGTTATGTCACACATGCAGCTAACACAAATATATGGAAATGTCTGCTCTACTCAAAATTACAACCAATTAATTGCAGCATTACCGCAAAAATGGAAGAGGCAAGTGGAAGGTGGAGAAAGTAAGGAAATTGTCTGTCGGCCCTGCATTAATGACAAATATTGGCTAAAGAAAATAGTGATAAATAAAGAAGTATAGCAGTTTAATTTAAGGACAAAAAAATGACAGCTGTGCCATATATATTGCAAAACAGTTGGGAAGAGATTTTCGCTATACCGATTCCATGGCAAATGGTTTATGAACTGATAAATAAAACAACGCTGGACTGAAAACTTAGAGTTGTTCCATTTACAAAATTCTTGAAAGCAATTTAATGTTATACACTACCGGTCAAAGGTTTTAGAACACCTGCTCATTCAAGGGTTTTTATTTTACTTTGACAATTTTCTACATTGTAGAATAATAGTGAAGACATCAAAACTATGAAATAACACACCAAAAAAGTGTTAAACAAATCAAAATATATTTTATATTTGAGATTCTTCAAATAGCCACCCTTTGCCTTGATGACAGCTTTTCACGCTCATGGCATTCTCTCAACCAGCTTCATGAGGTAGTCACCTGGAATGCATTTCAATTAACAGGTGTGCCTTCTTAAAAGTTAATTTGTGGAATTTCTTTCCTTCTTAATGCGTTTGAGCCAATCAGTTGTGTTGTGACAAGGTAGGGGTGGTATACAGAAGATAGCCCTATTTGGTAAAAGACCAAGTCCATATTATGGCAAGAACAGCAAAAAAAAAAAAAGAGAAACGACAGTCCATCATTACTTTAAGACATGGTCAGTAAATTCAGAAAATTTCAAGAACTTTGCAGTTGCAAAAACCATCAACCACTATGATGAACCTGGCTCTCATGAGTAAGTAAGCATTTCACTGTAATGTCTGCACCTGTTGTATTCGGCGCATGTGACCAATACAATTTGATTTGATTTGATTTGATTTGATGAGGACCGCCACAGGAATGGAAGACCCAGAGTTACCTCTGCTGTAGATGATACGTTCATTAGAGTTACCAGCCTCAGAAATTGAAGCGTTCAATTAACAGACACATCTCAACATCACCTGTTCAGAGGAGAATGTGTGATTTTTTTAATTTTTATTTCACCTTTATTTAACTAGGCAAGTCAGTTAAGAACAAATTCTTATTTACAATGGCGGCCTACACCGGCCAAACCCGGATGATGCTGTGTGCCGCCCTATGGGACTCCCAATCACGGCCGGTTGTGATACAGCCTGGAATCAAACCAGGGTGTCTGTAGTGACGCCTCAAGCACTGAGATGCAGTGCCTTAGACCACTGCGCCACTCGGGAGCCCAGGCCTTCATGAATCAGGCCTTCATGGTAAAATTGCTGCAAAGAAACCACTACTAAAGGACACCAATAAGAAGAAGAGACTTGCTTGGGCCAAGAAACACGAGCAATGGATATTAGACCGGTGGAAATGTGTCCTTTGGTCTGGAGTCCAAATTGGAGATATTTGGTTCCAACCGCCGTGTCTTTGTGAGACGCAGTGTGGGTGAACGGATGATCTCTGCATGTATATTTCCCACCGTAAAGCATGGAGGAGGAGGAGGTGTTATGGTGTAGGGGTGCTTTACTGGTGACAATGTCTGTGATTTGTTTAGAATTCAAGGCACACTTAACCAGCATGGCTACCACAGCATTCTGCAGCGATACGCCATACCACCTGGTTTGGGCTTGGTGGGACAATGAGTTGCAATCTACTGTAGAGATAGCCTGCAGAGCTCTATCATACTATCCAGGTCTGTGCCCAAACAGTTTGAGCTTCTACTTCTAAAAATCCACCTTTCCAGAAATAAGTATATCACTGTTGCCGCTTGTCTCACTGCCTCCTTCTCACAAATGATCCCAAAAATATAAAAATTAAATAAAGTTGGTTCAACACAGTGGCGGGTCATTTTGACCCTAGGACAACGGGAGGGTTAAATGCTAGCAAAACTAAATGCATGCTCTTCAATCGAACGCTGCTTGCACCCGCCTGTCCGACTAGAATCACTACTATCGGCGGGTCTGACTTAGAATATGTGGACAACTACAAATACCTAGGTGTCTGGTTAGACCGTAAACTCTCCTTCCAGACTCACATTAAGCATCTCCAATCCAAAGTTAAATCTATAATCAGCTTCCTATTTTGCAACAAAGCCTCCTTCACTCATGCTGCCAAACATGCCCTCGTAAAACTGACTATCCTACCGATCCTTGACTTCGGCGATGTCATTTACAAAATAGCCTCCAACACTCTACTCAGCAAATTGGATGTAGTCTATCACAGTGCTATACGTTTTGTCACCAAAGCCCCATATACTACCCACCACTGTGACCTGTACGCTCTTGTTGGCTGGTCCTCACTACATATTCGTCGCCAAACCCACTGGCTCCAG
The DNA here is from genome assembly GCF_020615455.1 of Coregonus clupeaformis. Classification (NCBI taxonomy): domain Eukaryota; kingdom Metazoa; phylum Chordata; class Actinopteri; order Salmoniformes; family Salmonidae; genus Coregonus; species Coregonus clupeaformis. The sequence continues at coordinate 21,964,012 of NC_059202.1, forward strand.
GTCATCTATAAATCACTGCTAGGCAAATCCCCGCCTTATCTTAGCTCATTGGTCACCATAGCAGCACCCACCCGTAGTATGCGCTCCAGCAGGTATATCTCACTGGTCATCCCCCAAGCCAACACCTCCTTTGGTCGCCATTCCTTCCAGTTCTCTGCTGCAAAAATCTCTGAAGCTGGAGACTCTTATCTCCCTCACTAACTTTAAGCATCAGTTGTCAGAGCAGCTTACCGATCACTGCACCTGTACACATCCCATCTGTAATTAGCCCACCCAACTACCTCATCCCCATATTGTTATATATTTTGCTCATTTGCACCCCAGTATCTCTATTTGCACATCTTCTTCTGCACATCTATCACTCCAGCGTTAATACTAAATTGTAATTATTTTGCACTATGGCCTATTTATTGCCTTACCTCCATAACTTACTACATTTGCACACATTGTATATAGATTTTATATTGTGTTATTGACTGTATGTTTTGTTTTATCCCATGTGTAACTCTGTGTTGTTGTTGTTTTTATCGCACTGCTTTGCTTTATCTTGGCCAGGTCGCAGTTGTAAATGAGAACTTGTTCTCAACTGGCTTACCTGGTTAAATAAAGGTAAAAAATTAAATAAAATAAAAACAATACAAATGTAAAAAAATATCCAACACACCTCCAGGCTGTGTAAGGGCTATTTTACCAAGAAGGAGAGTGATGGAGTGCTGCATCAGATGACCTCAACCAAATTGAGATGGTTTGGGATGAGTCGGACCGCAGAGTGAAGGAAAAGCAGCCAACAAGTGCTCAGAATATGTGGGAACTCCTTCAAGACTGTTGGAAAAGCACTCCAGATGAGTGAAGCTGGTTGAGAGAATGCCAAGAGTGTGCAAAGCTGTCATCAAGGCAAAGGGTGGCTATTTGAAGAATCTCAAATAAAAAAGATACTTTTTTGGTTACTACACGATTCCAAATGTGTTATTTCATAGTTTTGATGTCTTCACTATTATTCTACAATGTAGAAAATAGTAGAAATAAAGAAAAACCCTTGAATGAGTAGATGTTCTAAAGCTTTTGACCAGTAGTGTATTAATGGGGGATACAACCATCCCAGCTCTGCAGATTTAGCTGCAAAGAGACAGAATCATTAGATCATTTGTTTTGGTACTGTCCATATGTAGCTTATTTTTGGTTGCATGTTCAGGAATGGCTGAAGAATTGCAACATTTACCTGGAGCTAACTCTGCAAATAAATCAATTAACATGTTATTTGCCACATGCGCCGAATACAACAGATGTAGACCTTGAAGTGAAATGCTTACTTACAAGCCCTTAACCAACAATGCCGTTTTTTAAGAAAATAAAAAAAGTGTTAAGTAGAAAAATATATAAGTAAAAAATAGAAAATAGCAAATAATTAAAGAGCAGCAGTAAAATAAAATAACAGTAGGGAGGCTATATACAGGGGATACTGGTACAGAGTCAATGTGCGGGGGCACCGGTTAGTCAAGGTAATTGAGGTAATATGTACATGTGGGTAGAGTTAAAGTGACTAAACAGAGTGGCAACAGCGTAAAAGAGGGGGTTGGGGTGGGGTGGGGGTGGGGTGGGGTGGGGGGGGCAATGCAAATAGTCTGGGTAGCCATGATTAGCTGTTCAGGAGTCTTATGGCTTGGGTGTAGAGCTGTTAAGAAGCCTTTTGGACCTAGACTTGGTGCTCCGGTACTGCTTGCAGCAGAGAGAACAGTCTATGACAAGAGTGGCTGGAGTCTTTGACAATTTTTAGGGCCTTCCTCTGACACCGCCTGGAATAGAGGTCCTGGATGGCAGGAAGCTTGGCACCAGTGATGCAACCAGTCAGGATGCTCTCGATGGTGCAGCTGTAATACTTTTTCAGGATCTGAGGACCCATGCAAAATCTTTGGGGGGGAATGTGTTTGGACCATGATAGTTGTTACCCTGGCACCACACGGCAGGTCTCTGACCTCCTCCATTAGGCTGTCTCATCGTTGTCGGTGATCAGGCCTACCACTGTTGTGTCGTCGGCAAACTTAATGATGGTATTGGAGTCGTGCCTGGCCATGCAGTCATGGGTGAACAGAGAGTACAGGAGGGGACTGAGCACGCACCCCTGAGGGGCCCCCGTGTTGAGGATCAGTGTGGCAGATGTCTTGTCACCTACCCTTACCACCTAGGGGCGGCCTGTCTTGAAGTCCAGGATCCAGTTGCAGAGGGAGGTGTTTAGTCCCAGGGTCCTTAGCTTAGTGATGAGCTTTGAGGGCACTATGGTGTTGAATGCTGAGCTGTAGTCAATGAATAGCATTATCACGTAGGTGTTCCTCTTGTCCAGGTGGGAAAGGGCAATGTGGAGTGCAATAGAGATTGCATCATCTGTGGATCTGTTGGGGCGGTATGCAAATTGGAGTGGGTCTAGGGTTTCTGGGATAATGGTGTTGATGTGAGCCATGACCAGCCTTTCAAAGCACTTCATGGCTACAGACGTGAGTGCTACGGGTCGATAGTCATGTAGGCAGGTTATCTTAGTGTTCTTGGGCACAGGGACTATGGTGGTCTGCTTGAAACATGTTGTTATTACAGACTCAGTCAGGGACGTTGAAAATGTTAGTGAAGACACTTGCCAGTTGGTCAGCGCATTCTCGGAGTACATGTCCTGGTAATCCGTCTGGCCTTCCGGCCTTGTGAATGTTGACCTGCTTAAAAGTCTTACTCACATCGGCTACGGAGAGCGTGATCACATTGATAATTTGTGTGAGATTGAGGGCATCTAGTTTAGATTGTAGGATGGCCTGGGTGTTAAGCATATCCCAGTTTAGGTCACCAAGCAGTACGAACTCTGAGGATAGATGGGGGGCAATCAATTAACATATGGTGTCCAGGGCACAGCTGGGGGCTGAGGGGGGTCTGTAGCAAGCGGCAACAGTGAGATACTTATTTCTGGAAAGGTGGATTTTTAGAAGTAGAAGTTCAAACTGTTTGGGCACAGACCTGGATGGTCTGATAGAGCTCTGCAGGCTATCTCTACAGTAGATTGCAACTTCGCCCCCTTTGGCAGTTCTATCTAGACGGAAAATGTTGTAGTTGGGGATGGACATTTCTGAATTTTTGGTGGCCTTCCTAAGCCAGGATTCAGACACTGCTAGAACATCAGGGTTGGCGGAGTGTGCTAACGCAGTTAATAACTCAAACTGAGCTCAGGTGCATCCTGTTTCTATTGATCATCCTTGAGTTGTTTCTACAACTTGATTAGAGTCCACCTGTGATAAATTCAATTGATTGGACATGATTTGGAAAGGCACACACCTGTCTATATAAGGTCCCACAGTTGACAGTGCATGTCAGAGCAAAAACCAAGCCATGAGGTTGAAGGAATTGTCCGTAGAGCTCCGAGACAGGATTTTGTCAAGGCACAGATCTGGGGAAGAGTACCAAAACATTTCTGCAGCATTGAAGGTCCCCCAAAACACAGAGGCCTCCATCATTCTTCAATGGAAGAAGTTTGGAACCACCAAGACTCTTCCTAGAGCTGGCCGCCCGGCCAAACTGAGCAATCAGGGGAGAAGGGCCTTGGTCAGGGAGGTGACGAAGAACCCGGTGGTCACTCTGACAGATCTCCAGAGTTCCTCTGTGAAGATGGGAGAACCTTCCAGAAGGACAACCTTTTCTGCAGCACCACCAATCAGCCTTTTATGGTAGAGTGGCCAGACGGAAGCCACTCCTCAGTAAAAGGCAAATGACAGATTTCTTGGAGTTTGCCAAAAGGAACCTAAAGGACTCTCAGACCATAAGAAACAAGATTCTCTGGTCTGATGAAACCAAGACTGAACTCTTTGGCCGGAATGCCAAGCATCACGTCTGGAGGAAACCTGGCACCATCCCTACGGTGAAGCATGGTGGTGGAAGCATCATGCTGTGGGGATGTTTTTCAGTGGCAGGGACTGGGAGACTAGTCAGGAATGAGGGAAAGATGAACGGCGCAAAGTACAAGACATCGTTGATGATAACCTGTTCCAGAGCTCTCAGGGCATCAGACTTGGGCGAAGGTTCACCTTCCATCAGGACAACGACCCTAAGCCCAACGCAGGAGTGGCTTCGGGACAAATCTCTGAATGTCCTTGAGTGGCCCAGCCAGAGCCCGGACTTGAACCCCTATCGAACATCTCTGGAGAGACCTGAAAATAGCTGTGCAGTGACACTCCCCATCCAACCTGACAGAGCTTGAAAGGATCTGTAGAAAAAAATTGTAAAAACTCCCCAAGTACAAGTGTGCCAAGCTCGTAGAGTCATACCCAAGAAGACTCGAGGCGGTAATTGCTGCCAAAGGTGCTTCAACAAAATACTGAGTAAATGGTCTGAGTACTTAAATATGATATTTCAGTTTTTAATTTGTAATACATTTGCAAAAATCTCTGTCTCCTATCGTCCAAATAGCTCCAACAACTATCCTCTGTCTGCTATCGTCCTAAAAAGAGAGAGTGTGTTTTTGTGTGTGTGTCTAAAATGGCTGAAGTGGCTGCGGGGCTGATTGCAGTTATGCTCTTTATTCATTAGACTCCATCACACATCATCATTTCTCAGGATTCTTATTATATGATGTTGTGTTTTGTTGAGAGAGGAGTGCTTTGTGGCTGTAAAATACGGAAATGTTAATTCAGTAGGAAAAATATCTAGGCTAGATCTCCCTTCATGGCATATAACAACAAGTATAAACACATGAGGGTTATTAATGAAAACACCCAGCATGTATTGCTCACTGTCGGCATTCCTTTGTTACCTTACCTAGCAAGTTTACCTTCATATGCCTTATTAGCTCTCAGGATATTTACATTTAAGTCATTTAGCAGACGCTCTTATCCAGAGCGACTTACAGTTAGTGAGTGCATACATTTTTCATACTGGCCCCCCGTGGGAATCTAACCCACAACATTGGCGTTGCAAACTCCATGCTCTACCAACTGAGCTACAGGAGGCCTTTCAATATGTGTGAATCAGTTCATAATTAGTGTATTGCATGTTTGTTTTTTTTGAGCTAATAAATTCCATATTTGAATGTGTAAAGGATTCGAGCTCTCTCCATCTCTCCCTTTCTCCCAGTCTATTTGGTTGCGTTCCAAATGGCACCCTCTTCCCTCTGGGCCCTGGTCAAAAAGAGTACGCTAAATCGGGAATAGGGTGCCATTTGGGATGCAGCATTTGTATTTTCCCCCAGGTGACTTGTGCTGTCTACTCATCAGCATGGGGCTTCACTCTCTGATGCCTTCCATGGTGTCTATCCACCACTCAGACCTCTACACTAGCGACACACACACAAACACTTTCAGGCAAATATATAGGCCGTACGCTCATATCAGACGGTACAAAATTATATTCTTGAGCAATGTAATGACATTTATATAAATATTGCAGAGACCTGATATTCTTTGACGTCAGAGTGTTCCACACACTCACACCACACACACACACACACACACACACACACACACACACACACAGCATTATAATCAAATTATCTTAAACGCAACCGTCTGCTCAAACACACAACTACCAATCTGCAGATTTGATTGTAGCGATCAGACACGGTATGGCATCCTTAACTGATTTAGACATCATTTATTTGAAGGTTACACTGATTAGATCAAAATTAAGACATCATACCCAGCTTGGTAAATATCTGAGCTTTTTATAAGATCCCCAACAGGGAAAATAAAGGCTGGCTTAGCTAACCACACTGTTTAACTTGTGATGAGATGAGTTTGCCTCCTCGACTGCCGGTCCTATTAGAAACCACCAGGATGGTAAGAAGCCTGTAGGCATAGTTAACGGTCTTCCGTCATAATTGAATCACCCCAGACATTCAAACATTGAGGAAAAGCAGATGTGGGTTTATCTTGTTTTAAGTTAATTAATTAATATTTACCCTTATCCGAGATCTGATAACATATTTTTGTGCAATTATGAACTTTTTGGTTGTAAGTCTAGTCAAATTAATGTTAATTGCGTTTCGAGGGGTGTAGGGAGACCTGAATGACCCCTCATCCCCTGCCTCCCTCACTGCTGTAGAAGGAAGATAAGCTGCGGACTCCAGTAACATCCATATATCTGGCCCATCGCTGCTCTGCTGATGTAGACCCTAAATAAACTGCTACCTTTTAGCAGATGTAATCAGGAGATTAGCCCAGTCTATCTAGCAAGGTGGACCAGTCACCAAACTGCTGCTGGCTCTTGTTCAGAATGAGGCGAGAGAGATTTTTGTTATTGCGTTTCCCATCTCTCTCTCTCTCTCTCTCTCTCTCTCTCTCTCTCTCTCTCTCTCTCTCTCTCTCTCTCTCTCTCTCTCTCTCTCTCTCTCTCTCTCTCTCTCTCTCTCTCTCTCTCTCTCTCTCTCTCTCTCTCTCTCTCTCTCTCTCTCTCTCTCTCTCTCTCTCTCTCTCTCTCTCTCTCTCTCTCTCTCTCTCTCTCTCCTCTCTCTCTCTCTCTCTCTCTCTCTCTCTCTCTCTCTCTCTCTCTCTCGCTCGCTCGCTCGCTCGCTCTCTCATCTTTATCTGTCAACACAAATCCGAGGACAGTTGTGTGCGAGGAAGGCTGGGCGAAGGAAGAGTGACAGCTGGCTTTGGTAAGATCAGATAGGCTCTGGAGGAGGGACACGTCTTACATGAGGCTCTGGAGGAGGGACACAGATAGGCTCTGGAGGAGGGACACGTCTTACATGAGGCTCTGGAGGAGGGACACAGATAGGCTCTGGAGGAGGGACACGTCTTACATGAGGCTCTGGAGGAGGGACACAGATAGGCTCTGGAGGAGGGACACGTCTTACATGAGGCTCTGGAGGAGGGACACAGATAGGCTCTGGAGGAGGGACACAGATAGGGTCTGGAGGAGGGACACAGATAGGCTCTGGAGGAGGGACACAGATAGGCTCTGGAGGAGGGACACAGATAGGCTCTGGAGGAGGGACACAGATAGGCTCTGGAGGAGGGACACAGATAGGCTCTGGAGCTGCTACATCAGGCCACTCTCTGCACAGCCACTGAGATAGAAAAAGGTACAAAACACTGAGACAGAAAAAGGTACAAAACAAACAGTAACTGTTTCAAGCAATAACCTAGCACAATACATCCTCAGCCAGTGTTTAGCTACACACTGATGGTATTTCTGTAATCATGATTGACCAATTACGATTGACAAGTCAATTATTGACAACTGCACAATTTGTGTGTAAAGTCACATTACTAACCTATGTCTACATTACTGAGATGTTGTTTTATCCATGCCATAGTGTGGCATTAGGTGTGTTGTTTGAGATAGACATATATTTTCTTACTAAAGTCCCGCAAGCACTAACATCCCTCTTAATATTCCCCAGCAAACCTGGCATTTGGCTTGATGGAGAGGCGGTCCACCAACTGTAATTGGTTGGAGAATATTTGAGAAGCAATTCTAAAAGGCTGCCGACGCCAAAGGTGACGAGCAGTCTTCAACAACAATGCTTGGTTTCCTACATTTTATTATGTATACTTTCTGAAGTTTCAGCAGAATCTTTAATACAGAGCTGACTTGATGTGGTATGGTATATGGTGCATATATGATATATTATTATATTATACATGGTATAACGCAGAATGCTGATTGTGCTACTGCTCTTCTAACTGATCCGTCAATTAGGGCGGGAGATGACAGAGAGCTCCTGTTTTAACAACGGCCTCCTCTTCGAGCTGATCCGTCAATTAGGGAGGGAGATGACAGACAGCTCCTGTTTTAACAACGGCCTCCTCTTCGAGCTGATCCGTCAATTAGGGAGGGAGATGACAGACAGCTCCTGTTTTAACAACGGCCTCCTCTTCGAGCTGATCCGTCAATTTGGGAGGGAGATGACAGACAGCTCCTGTTTTAACAACGGCCTCCTCTTCGAGCTGATCCGTCAATTAGGGCGGGAGATGACAGACAGCTCCTGTTTTAACAACGGCCTCCTCTTCGAGCTGATCCGTCAATTAGGGCGGGAGATGACAGACAGGTCCTGTTTTAACAACGGCCTCCTCTTCGAGCTGATCAGTCAATTAGGGCGGGAGATGACAGACAGCTCCTGTTTTAACAACGGCCTCCTCTTCGAGCTGATCCGTCAATTAGGGAGGGAGATGACAGACAGGTCCTGTTTTAACAACGGCCTTCTCTTTTAGCCTCTTATTCACAATGCATGTTAATAACTTACCATCACAATGTTATCTGGAGAAATGTTCACATGCGTGTGCGTGTATGTTAAAAGGGTTTGTGGCGTTATAGGCCTACGACAAGCTCGGACATCAGCAAAGTAGTCTTTGACGTTGAAGCACGCTACAGAAATATGAGGAAGCATTCAGTAGCTCCAACATTTCAGTCTTTAGAGAGTTTCAAAGTATACTACTAGTTATTTTTAAAGTTTTTATTTAATTTAATTTTTTTGCTGTATCTCAGCCAAATGTGAAATGAGTAGGAAAAAGTTATCTTGACTGGCGAAAGTATTTTGATTTAATCATGGAGAGAATCTTGTTTAAAGCTTAGTTTGATATTAATTAAATAAAAGGACTGACATGTTCAAGTTCAACACTAACAAGTGGGTGTTTTAAACCTGAAGCAGGCAACAATTTCTCTACATACTTAATCTGCTGAAGATGATGAAAGACCTAACACATAGCTGTTGAGGGCGTGCATACGAATCACATTTCAAATGCCAATTTACATGTGAAAAAGTCTGTTACTTCCTGATGTGATCGTATGATTCATCTGACATATTCATAGATTTATTGATGTAAAATATTTAATAACTGTGCAAAGATAGTCTCTGAAAACATCTCAGAAAGCCGAATCATGACCAAAGTGAACTACACCACCTATGAAAGCATTAGTAGGAAGTATTTAGGATAATGTTTTACAGCTTTGTCATTTAATTATTTAAGATATTTTACATATGATAAGCCACACAGAGGGCCAGAGATAATTACAGACACCCTTTAAAATCTGAGGTACCCAAAAGGGCCATTAGGTGTCTTGTGATAGATTACATAAAATCCTTGAAAGATACCAAAATTCTGGTAGTTTACTGGTAAATGTCTAAAGTTTCCAGTTATATACCCTCCCTTTGCAACTCTAGCTGAGATCATGGAGATATGATTGGTTGTTAAATATATGATTGGTGTTCTTAAAGGGGAACTGCACTTGTTTTTGGGCTTCCTCCTCAAGACATGCTGGCTGCCATGACAGAAGCCAAGCGTGAGTTGACTTGGAGGTGTGGTTTGATCAATCAATCAATCAATCAAATGTATTTATAAAGCCATTTTTACATCAGCAGATGTCACAAAGTGCTATACAGAAACCCAGCCTGAAACCCTAAACAGTAAACAATGCAGATGTAGAAGCACGGTGGCTAAAAACTCCCATGAAACACAGGAACCTAGGAGGAAACCTAGAGAGGAACCAGGCTCTGAGGGGTGGTCAGTCCTCTTCTGGCTGTGCCGGGTGGAGATTATAAGAGTACATGGCCATTAAGGCCAGATTTTTGCCAAGGTGTTGATGTGGGTGTGTCTTGGGTATGTCCTTGCCACCACCAAGACACACCCGTCTGTTTCACCCCCACTCAATCACAACAACTACAGGTAGATGTGGTGAGATGCCGGAGGAAGCTTTGAATAGGTCAGTAGCCTACAGAGTAATATGAGAAGAATGCAATTGCTGAATTTATGTAGATATTCTAAACTAAGTGTTTTGATAACTTTCAAACGTAGTAACATGTCCATGTAGAATAAACAACCCTTTACATAATACCATAGAAGCAGTGTTCTTCTAATATAACAATGTACACCTTTAATTTTTAATTCCCAGCCGATACAGATACTGTGTCTATCGGCATTCTGTCTGGTGGTAATGGGGTTACCTTGGCAACATGTCAGAGTGGTCATACCTTCCTGTCTGGTGGTAATGGGGTTACCTTGGTAACATGTCAGAGTGGTCATACCTTCCTGTGTGGTGGTAATGGGGTTACCTTGGCAACATGTCAGAGTGGTCATACCTTCCTGTCTGGTGGTAATGGGGTTACCTTGGTAACATGTCAGAGTGGTCATACCTTCCTGTCTGGTGGTAATGGGGTTACCTTGGTAACATGTCAGAGTGGTCATACCTTCCTGTGTGGTGGTAATGGGGTTACCTTGGCAACATGTCAGAGTGGTCATACCTTCCTGTCTGGTGGTAATGGGGTTACCTTGGTAACATGTCAGAGTGGTCATACCTTCCTGTGTGGTGATAATGGGGTTACCTTGGCAAACATGGAGTGTGGTCATACCTTCCTGTGTGGTGGTTATGGGGTTACCTTAGCAACATGGAGTGTGGTCATACCTTCCTGTGTGGTGGTAATGGGGTTACCTTAGCAACATGGAGTGTGGTCATACCTTCATGTGTGGTGTCCCGAATACAACAGGAGTTCGCTGATCCTGGTGCAGAATACACAGGGTTTCTCCCTCCCCATATTGACTGATACCATTCAATTCAATAATAAAAATTGACATTACAAGTAGTTTGAACAGGTCAGACTAAACCTAACTAGTTTTGTTCTCCCCATAGACGACCGTTGGTGAGCAGGCAAGAGGTGAGGCTGGAGGTGAGGTCTTTGACAGAGCCCCATTGATGGGCATAGCAGTGTAGATCAGCTTCTGGCCTCTCATCAAATACATTGGTCGGTCACACATGAACACACACACACAGAGCACTGATTACATTATCAATGGTGGTTATGATTAGCCTGGTGGAACCAACCTGATCGCTGTGTTCACCTTTCTATTTCACTTCAGATATCATACAATGTGATGTGAAATAGAATGGTGAACACAGCGATCAGGCTGGTTTGACCAGGCTAGGTTATGCCTTTGACATTATATGAATCTAAGTAGAAAATAAGCAACAAATACTTTTATATAAATTATGTTTCACAATTGGGTTATCAAATGTATCAAATTAATGAAGTGGGTTACCTTCTGAATTTGTACAAATGATGAGCTTGTGAAAGCTGTTGCCGCTGACAGGTGAAGGTTGCTGCCCGGATACTTGCCAACATGTGATACTGATGAGGGCCCCCTTGCTGGTCTTCTCTATGCTGCATGTTTGGCTGCAAACTGGACATCTCTTGAACAACTGCAGCAGGCAATCTGATGAGGTGGTGTTGACTGGGAGGGCCTGTGACAGGGTGATATATTAGACAGCCAAGTGGTAAATTGCATTTTGTTCTAAAGAAATGACAAAGCTTTTTGCTAATGCACTTCACAACCAAAATTACTCTACTAGTTTTATCTACTTGGCTGGGGAAGTTTCAAGTTTTTAATGTCACATGCACAAGTACAGTGAAATACATTTATAGCAAACTCAAAATTTGCCTACTATTTTATCAAGATGGGTATTTTTGTAATGCAACTTTTCACATAACACATATTAACCTGTCGTTGTTGATGAAATCGTCTGTGTCATCAGGGCAGTAACTCGGGTCAAGAGGCCTCATGATGGTGTGTCCTTTTCATAAGAGTTGAGGGAGACTCTGAGGTCTTGCCTGACAAGCTGTGAAAATACATTATTTTTGGAGGTCGCTGAAACATTGCTATCACATGCTGGACATACCCACCTTTGATATCCACCTTTGCTCCTTCTGGTAGGTGCCGCCATTCATTCATGACCAGGGGTTCAGTCTGAAACCCAACTGTGCACTTTGTCTAACAGAAAAACTGGGTCAGCGATTGTCATCATCCCTCAATTATAAACATAGCTCGAGAAATAACGCAATCTCATTTGGAAGACAATTCTATGATTTACAGATGTAGACTGACTGGCTCCTAGCCATTTGATTAGCTGTTCAGGAGTCTTATAGCTTGGGGGTAGAAGCTGTTAAGAAGCCTTTTGGACCCAGACTTGGCGCTCCGGTACCACTTGCCATGCAGGAGCAGAGAGAATAGTCCATGACTAGGGTGGCTGGGGTTTTTGGCAATTTTTAGGGCCTTCCTCTGACACCGCCTGTTATAGAGGTCCTGGATGGCAGGAAGCTTGGCCCCAGTGGGCCATACGCACTACCCTCTGTAGTGCCTTGCGGTCGGAGGCCGAGCAGTTGCCATACCAGGCAGTGATGCAACCAGTCAGGATGCTCTTGATGGTGCATATGTAGAACTTTTTGAGGATCTGAGGACCCATGCCAAATCTTTTCAGTCTCCTCAGGGGGAATAGGCTTTGTCGTGCCCTCTTCACAACTGTCTTGGTGTGTTTGGACCATGATAGTTTGTTGGTGATGTGGACACCAAGGAACTTGAAGCTCTCAACCTGCTCCACTACAGCCCCGTCGATGAGAATAGGGGGTGTGCTCGATCCTCCTTTTCCTGTAGTCCACAATCATCTCCTTTGTCTTGGTCACGTTGAGGGAGAGGTTGTTTTCCCGGCACCACATGGCCAGGTCTCTGACCTCCTCCCTATGGGCTGTCTCATTGTTGTCGGTGATCAGGCCTACCACTGTTGTGTCGTCAGCAAACTTAATGATGGTGTTGGAGTCGTGGGCCATGCAGTCATGGGTGAACAGGGAGTACAGGAGGGGACTGAGCACGCACACCTGAGGGGCTCCCGTGTTGAGGATCAGCATGGCAGATGTGTTGTTACCTACCCTTACCACCTGGGGGCGGCCCGTCAGGAAGTCCAGGATCCAGTTGCAGAGGGAGGTGTTTAGTCCCAGGGTTCTTAGCTTAGTGATGAGCTTTGAGGGCAGTATGGTGTTGAACGCTGAGCTGTAGTCAATGAATAGCATTCTCACATAGGTGTTCCTTTTGTCCAGGTGTGAAAGGGCAGTGTGGAGCGCAATAGAGATTGCATCATCTGTGGATCTGTTGGGGCGGTATGCAAATTGGAGTGGGTCTAGAGTTTCTGGAATAATGGTGTTGATGTGAGCCATGACCAGCCTTTCAAAGCACTTCATGGCTACAGACGTGAGTGCTACAGGTCTGTGGTCATTTAGGCAGGTTACCTTAGTGTTCTTGGGCACAGGGACTATGGTGGTCTGCTTGAAACATGTTAGTATTACAGACTCAGTCAGGGACAGGTTGAAAAGTTTGGTGAAGGCACTTGCAAGTTGGTCAGCGCGTGTTCGGAGTACACGTCCTGGTAATATGTCTGCCCTCCGGACTTGTGAATGTTGATCTGTTTAAAGGTCTTACTCACATCGGCTATGGAGAGGGTGCTCACACAGTCGTCCGGCACAGCTTATGCTCTCATGCATGCTTCAGTGTTGCTTGCATGGAAGCGAGCATAGAAGTAAATTAGCTCTTCTGATAGGCCCGTGTCACTGGGTAGCTCGCGGCTGGGCTTCCCTTTGTAGTCCGTAATAGTTTGCCAGCCCTGTCACATCCGACGAGCATCGGAGCCGGTGTAGTACGATTCAATCTTAGTCCTGTATTGACGCTTTTCCTGTTTGATGGTTCGTTGGAAGGAATAGCGGGATTTTTTACAAGCTCCTTGAAAGCGGCAGCTCTACTCTTTAGCTCAGTGCAGATGTTGCCTGTAATCCATGGCTTCTGGTTGGGGTATGTACGTACGGTCACTTTGGGGACAACAACATCGGCGCACTTATTGATTAAGCCACTGTTGTAGTCAGACATGAGTTAGCTAGTACCACCATAGCTGCAACCAATATTTATTTGTGCCCTAGACATGAGTTGCACCTCAGAGGCTAGTGTGGCATGGAAATACGATGACATTGCTAAAGTAGGCAAATAATTAGTAGGAAACATATTATGATGTTGTCAAATTTACTTTAGAGAGATGGCAATGATTCCATTATTTTTAGTAGCAAAGTTAATCATAAATAGCTAGCAATGCTAAAGTTAACTAGCTAAAATACGGTGGACCCCTCAATCTTAGTTAGCTGGCTAAAGATATACTGCACCTAAAGTCAATCTGGCGACATCACAATCATGACAAAAGGTTTTCCTACTAATTATTTGCCTTCTTTTGAAATGTTACTGTGTTTCCAAGCTATGTTAACGATGATAGTGATTATGATTATCAAAATATACAGTAACAGTCAAAAGTTTGGACACACCTACTCATTCCAGGGTTTTTCTTTATTTTTACTGTTTTCTACATTGTAGATAGTATTGAAGACATCAAAACTATCAAATAACACATATGAAATCATGTAGTAACCAAAAAAGTGTTTAACAAATCAAAATATATTTTATATATTAGATTCTTCAAAGTAGCCACCCTTTGCCTTGATGACAGCTTTGCACACTCTTGGCATTCTCTCAACCAGCTTCATGAGGTAGTCACCTGAAATGCATTTCAATTAACAGGTGTGCCTTGTTAAAAGTTAATTTCTGGAATTTATTTCCTTCTTAATGCATTTGAGCCAATCAGTTGTGTTGTGACAAGGTAGGGGGGATATACAGAAGATAGCCCTATTTTGTTTCTTCAAGTGCAAATGCAAAAACCATCAAGCGCTATGAAGAAACTGGCTCTCATGAGGACCGCCACATGAAAGGAAGACCCAGAGTTACCTCTGCTGCAGAGGATAAGTTCATTAGAGTTACCAACCTCAGAAATTCCAGCCCAAATAAATGCTTCACAGAGTTCAAGTAACAGACACGTCTCGACATCAACTGTTCAGAGGAGACTGCATGAATCAGGCCTTAATGGTTGAATTGCTGCAAAGAGTCCAAATTTGAGATTTTTGGTTACAACCGCCATGTCTTTGTGAGACGCAGAGTAGGTGAACGGATGATCTCCGCATGTGTGGTTCCCACCATGAAACATGGAGGAGGAGGTGTGATGGTGTGGGGGTGCTTTGCTGGTGACACTCTCTGTGATTTATTTTGAATTCAAGGCACACTTAACCAGCATGGCTACCACAGCATTATGCAGCTATATGCCATCCCATCTGGTTTGGGCTTAGTGGGACTATCATTTGTTTTTCAACAGGACGACCCAACACAACTCCAGGCTGTAAGGCTATTTGACCAAGAAGGAGAGTGATGGAGTGCTGCATCAGATGAACTGGCCTCCACAATCACCCGACCTCAACTCAATTGAGATGGTTTGGGATGAGTTGGACCGCAGAGTGATGGAAAAACAGCCAACAAGTACTCAGCATATGTGGGAAGTCCTTCAAGACTGTTGGAAAACATTCCAGGTGAAGCTGGTTGAGAGAATGCCAAGAGTGTGCAAAGCTGTCATCAAGGCAAAGGGTGGCTATTTGAAGAATCTCAAATCTAAAATATATGTTGAGTTGTTTAACACTTTTTTGGTTACTACATGATTCCATACTTGTTATTTCATAGTTTTGATGTCTTCACTCTTATTCTACAATGTAGAAAATAGTAAAAAATAAAGAAAAATCCTTGAATGAGTAGGTGTGTCCAAACTTTTGACTGGTACTGTACATAACCAGATACATAACCAGCAGTCTATTGTCTAGCTAGCGGTATGCTCACCACCACTGGGGACCAACGAACTCCAACCACCTATTCCGCATGATAGGGTCCTTTGGCAGGGCAAATCAACCATCGTTGTTTTGCAGTGCATCCTGCTGGAAGCACGCATTGCATGGTCAATCTGTAAAGCTAGGGATTTTCAGTCTAAAACGGCCATGATCCTTTGAACGCGTTGGTTGGGGGCGATGAAACAACAGACCCCTTTCAATGAAGGGAAATGAAGTGCTGGATGAGCGATGTGCATGTGGAGCTTGGCAAAAGGAGGGCATGATTTGTTGACATCATTTTAATCCAAACCCAACCATCATTTACTCATTGTGACGCACTGAGGTCATGACTTTATGACCAAAATGATCCTTATTACACATTGTAGTCAATTTTGACACTAGAATAAATGTTTCTGATTCATATCGATGCCACATAGGTCATTTTCAAAAGGGATTAGTTGTTTTTTAGGGGCAGTCGCTCTTTATTAAACAACCGTTAAAGAGATTGAACAGGATCTTATGCGCTTACACATTCATAACATATTGTATTAATTGAAATTCGTAACATATCATACGAATTGCAGGATTATTATTTTTTAAATAGCAGGACGCAACATACAGTATCATACGAAATGGATGACGTTGTACACAACTGTGCACAATTGTCGGGGACTACTTTCAAAACTACTGGCTGAAATGATACAAAACCTCTGTAGCATCAATTTAAGCGAGAACATTTAGTTTAATCCTACCTCCTGCATTTTAATATATGAATGGATCATTAAAGTGAGCTTTCGTGCCAGCGTTCATACATCACAATGCCATTTGTCTGTCATACGCTACTATGATTCCAATAGAGTGGATGATCTTCTTATGGAATTTGCGTTCTCTGAATTGGAGCTTAATGGATTTAGATCCATGGTTTTACAACATTGGACGATTGATTGATACACATGATATTAAGCAGGGTAAATGAATGTGGCTTTAAGAATGAGATTAGATTTGACTCTCTGCCAGTACTAGGCTATGACATTGCTAGATTAACCCTGATTTCATGAGTGCCATCCTTATCTCAATCCAGGAAATATATTTCAATGGGGTAGTGGACACCAGCTATAGATGCTTGTGCAGTTATCAGCTAGGATTTACTAGTGTAAAAAGTTGAAGATCACCAACAGTTGGTAATCTGTATATACACTAAATACTGTAGATGTGGCCATTACATATACAGTGGCTTGCTGTATTCACCACCCTTGGCATTTTTCCTATTTCGTTGCTTTACAACCTGGAATTAAAATTGATTTTTGAGGGGTTTGTATCACATTTGATTTACACAACATGCCTACCACTTTGAAGATGCAAAATATTTTTTTATTGTGAAACAAACAAGAAATAAGACAAAAAAACTGAAAACTTTAGTGTGCATAACTATTCACCCCCCCAAAGTCAATACTTTGTAGAGACACCTTTTGAAATAATTACAGCTACAAGTCTCTTGGCGTATATCTCTATACGCTTGGCACATCTTGCCACTGAGATTTTTGCCCATTCTTCAAGGCAAAACTGCTCCAGCTCCTTCAAGTTGGATGGGTTCCGCTGGTGTACAGCAATCTTTAAGTCATACCACAGATTCTGAATTGGATTGAGGTCTGGGCTTTGACTAGGCCATTCCAAGATATTTAAATGTTTCCCCTTAAACCACTCGAGTGTTGCTTTAGCAGTATGCTTAGGGTCATTTTTTCTTTAAGCAATGGCTTTTTTCTGGCCACTCTTCCGTAAAGTGCAGCTCTGTGGACTGTACGGCTTAAAGTGGTCCTACGGACAGATACTCCACTCCTCTGTGGAGCTTTGCAGCTCCTTCAGGGTTATCTTTGGTCTTTTTGTTGCCTCTCTGATTAATGCCCTCCTTGCCTGGTCCGTGAGTATTTTTGGGCGGCCCTCTCTTGGCAGGTTTGTTGTGGTGCCATATTCTTTTTAAAAAATTATAATGGATTTAATCGTGCTCCATGGGATGTTCAACGTTTCTGATATTTTTTTTATAACCCAACCCTGATCTGTACTTCTACACAACTTTGTCCTTGATCTGTTTGGAGAGCTCCTTGGTCTTCATGGTGCCGTTTGCTTGGTAGTGCCCCTTGCTTAGTGGTGTTGCAGACTGTGGGGCCTTTCAGAACAGGTGTATATATACTGAGATCATGTGACAGATCATGTGACACTTTGATTGCACACAGGTGGACTTTATTTAACTAATTATGTGACTTCTGAAGGTAATTGGTTGCACCAGATCTTATTTAGGGGCTTCTTAGCAAAGGGGGTGAACGCATATGCACACACCACTTTTCTGTGATTTCTTTTCTGTGAAGTTATTTTTTTCATTTCACTTCACCAGTTTGGACTATTTTGTGTATGTCCATTACATGAAATCCAAATAAAAATCCATTTAAATTACAGGTTGTAATGCAACAAAATAGAAAAAACGCCAAGGGGGATGAATACTTTTGCAAGGCACTGTGAGGGAAAAAAGTATTTGATCCCCTGCTGATTTCTGTACGTTTGCCCACTGACAAATAAATAATCAGTCTATAATTTTAATGGTAGGTTTATTTGAACAGTGAGAGACAGAATAACAACAACAAAAATCCAGAAAAACGCATGTCAAAAATTTTATGAATTGATTTGCATTTTAATGAGGGAAATAAATATTTGACCCCTCTGCAAAACGTGACTTAGTACTTGGTGGCAAAACCCTTGTTGGCAATCACAGAGGTCAGACGTTTCTTGTAGTTGGCCACCAGGTTTGCACACATCTCAGGAGGGATTTTGTCCCACTCCTCTTTGCAGATCTTCTCCAAGTCATTAAGGTTTCGAGGCTGACGTTTGGCAACTCGAACCTTCAGCTCCCTCCACGGATTTTCTATGGGATTAAGGTCTGGAGACTGGCTAGCCACCCAGGACCTTAATGTGCTTCTTCTTGAGCCACTCCTTTGTTGCCTTGGCCGTGTGTTTTGGGTCATTGTCATGCTGGAATACCTATCCACGACCCATTTTCAATGCCCTGGCTGAGGGAAGGAGGTTCTCACCCCAGATTTGATGGTACATGGCCCCGTCCATCGTCCCTTTGATGAGGTGAAGTTGTCTTGTCCCCTTAGCAGAAAAACATCCCCAAAGCATAATGTTTCCACCTCCATGTTTGACGGTGGGGATGGTGTTCTTGGGGTCATAGGCAGCATTCCTCCTCCTCCAAACACGGCGAGTTGAGTTGATGCCAAAGAACTCCATTTTGGTCTCATCTGACCACAATACTTTCACCCAGTTCTCCTCTGAATAATTCAGATGTTCATTGGCAAACTTCAGACGGGCATGTACAGTGGGGAAAAAAAGTATTTAGTCAGCCACCAATTGTGCAAGTTCTCCCACTTAAAAAGATGAGAGACGCCTGTAATTTTCATCATAGGTACACGTCAACTTTGACAGACAAATTGAGGAAAAATAATCCAGAAAATCACATTGTAGGATTTTTTATGAATTTATTTGCAAATGATGGTGGAAAATAAGTATTTGGTCACCTACAAACAGACACAGACCTGTAACTTCTTCTTTAAGAGGCTCCTCTGTCCTCCACTCGTTACCTGTATTAATGGCACTGTTTGAACAGTCACACTCCAAACTCCACTATGGCCAAGACCAAAGAGCTGTCAAAGGACACCAGAAACACAATTGTAGACCTGCACCAGGCTGGGAAGACTGAATCTGCAATAGGTAAGAAGCTTGGTTTGAAGAAATCAACTGTGGGAGCAATTATTAGGAAATGGAAGACATACAAGACCACTGATAATCTCCCTCGATCTGGGGCTCCACGCAAGATCTCACCCGTGGGGTCAAAATGATCACAAGAACGATGAGCAAAATCCCAGAACCACATGGGGGGACCTAGTGAATGACCTGCAGAGAGCTGGGACCAAAGTAACAAAGCCTACCATCAGTAACACACTACGCCGCCAGGGACTCAAATCCTGCAGTGCCAGACGTGTCCCCCTGCTTAAGCCAGTACATGTCCAGGCCCGTCTGAAGTTTGCTAGAGTGCATTTGGATGATCCAGAAGAGGATTGGGAGAATGTCATATGGTCAGATGAAACCAAAATATAACTTTTTGGTAAAAACTCAACTCGTCGTGTTTGGAGGACAAAGAATGCTGAGTTGCATCCAAAGAACACCATACCTACTGTGAAGCATGGGGGTGGAAACATCATGCTTTGGGGCTGTTTTTCTGCAAAGGGACCAGGGACGACTGATCCGTGTAAAGGAAAGAATGAATGGGGCCATGTATCGTGAGATTTTGAGTGAAAACCTCCTTCCATCAGCAAGGGCATTGAAGATGAAACGTGGCTGGGTCTTTTCAGCATGACAATGATCCCAAACACACCGCCCGGGCACGAAGGAGTAGCTTCGTAAGAAGCATTTCAAGGTCCTGGAGTGGCCTAGCCAGTCTCCAGATCTCAACCCCATAGAAAATCTTTGGAGGGAGTTGAAAGTCTGTGTTGCCCAGCGACAGCCCCAAAATATCACTCCTCTAGAGGAGATCTGCATGGAGGAATGGGCCAAAATACCAGCAACAGTGTGTGAAAACCTTGTGAAGACTTACAGAAAACGTTTGACCTGTGTCATTGCCAACAAAGGGTATATAACAAAGTATTGAGAAACTTTTGTTATTGACCAAATACTTATTTTCCACCATCATTTGCAAATAAATTCATTACAAATCTGTCATATTTGACGTGTACCTATGATGAAAATTACAGGTCTCTCTCATCTTTTTAAGTGGGAGAACTTGCACAATTGGTGGCTGACTAAATACTTTTCTTGAGCAGGGGGACCTTGCAGGCGCTGCAGGATTTCAGTCCTTCACGGCGTAGTGTGTTACCAATTGTTTTCTTGGTGACTATGGTGCCAAGCTGCCTTGAGATTATTGACAAGATCCCCCCGTGTAGTTCTGGGCTGATTCCTCACTGTTCTCATGATCATTGCAACTCCACGAGGTGAGAACTTGTATGGGGCCCCAGGCCAAGGGAGATTGACAGTTATTTTGTGTTTCTTCCATTTGCGAATAATCACACCAACTGTTGTCACCTTCTCACCAAGCTGCTTGGCGATGGTCTTGTAGCCCATTCCAGCCTTGTGTTGGTCTACAATCTTGTCCCTGACATCCTTGGAGAGCTCTTTGGTCTTGGCCATGGTAGAGAGTTTGGAATCTGATTGATTGCTTGCTTCTGTGGACAGGTGTCTTTTATAAAGGTAACAAACTGAGATTAGGAGCACTCCTTTTAAGAGTGTGCTCCTAATCTCAGCTCGTTACCTGTATAAAAGACACATGGGAGCCAGAATTCTTTCTGATTGAGAGGGTGTCAAATACTTATTTCCCTCATTAAAATGCAAATCAATTTATAACATTTTTGACATGCGTTTTTCTGGATTTTTTTGTTGTTATTCTGTCTCTCACTGTTCAAATAAACCTACCATTAAAATTATAGACTGATCATTTCTTTGTCAGTGGACAAACGTACAAAATCAGCAGGGGTCAAATACTTTTTTCCCTCACTGTACATATTTGAAATAATGCGAGACTTATTTGGAATGTCTCAAATATGTCAATGTACTGTATTAATCATCAAATCCCTTCAACATTACGGTGCTGTGGTGGTAACATTTACATTATTTATGATATACTCTACAGTACCTTTTTTACCCTAAATAGTTAGCCTGCTAAAAAAGGGCTTCTTCTTGTTAATGCTAAATGTCTTACAGTTTGTCAACATGAGCATACTAAAGGTATGCCAACATTAGTGACAGTGGCATACACATTCCCATAAGAGTTTAAATCCTTTGAAAGAGACCCAGGAGTTATCATCTCATATATGCTTTCAACTGTGCAGTCCGTCCATGTACAGATGTTGGATCTTAATTTGACCTATATTGTCTCAGCAAAATAATCCTGCACGAACAGGATCTGAACGTTTAGTCTATATTTTAGCTTGATTCGTGGTTAGGTTATTTGCTGGCCAGAAATATGCTACATAAAAAGTGCAATACTGTTAATGTAACTGTATGGGCTCTCAGGGAATTTATGTTAATCACAAAGCTCATTTGCATTTCCTGCAGAGCAGGAAAATTCTCAGCAACAAATGAGTGATCAAATTAAGATCCTAAATCTGTACAGAGAGAGTGAGATGGAGAGAGTGAGAGAACGAAAAAAGAGAGAGATAGACTGTGAGTGATGGGGCGAGAAAGAAAGAGAGAGTTAGAGAGAGATAGAGGAGGAGAAAAAAGAGCAATGGTGACCGGCAAGAGAGAGACGAGCATAAAAATGTACAAAGCGTATCAGACTGTATAGTTGGGGCTCCACCTCTCTCTCCCCCAGGCCCCTCCCTCTGTATAGTTGGGGCTCCTCCTCTCTCTCCCCCAGGCCCCTCCCTCTGTATAGTTGGGTCTCCACCTCTCTCTCCCCCAGGCCCCTCCCTCTGTATAGTTGGGGCTCCTCCTCTCTCTCCCCCAGGCCCCTCCCTCTGTATAGTTGGGGCTCCTCCTCTCTCTCCCCCAGGCCCCTCCCTTTGTATAGTTGGGGCTCCACCTCTCTCTACCCCAGGCCCCTCCCTCTGTATAGTTGGGGCTCCACCTCTCTCTCCCCCAGACCCCTCCATCTATATAGTTGGGTCTCCACTCTCTCCCCCAGACCCCTCCCTCTCTTCAAAGGGCCCTGGTGCTCAAAAAATACCTCCACAGTGGTGGGGAGTGCCAGAAGAGATGTTTGTTGTTCTCCTCTTTGGCTTGACACACAGCAGCCTGGTGTTGTGAAGGGACCCACTTGAAGGGATGGCTGGACACGTCTGAACACTTTGATCAATGGGGTCCTTCTGAAATCAGCCTGGTTAGAACACTGGAGCCACTGATCCGCTGGCTGCACTAGACTAGAGGAATGAGGGATGAGGGATGGAGCAGTCAGTACAAATGGGACGGGATGGGATTACAAGGTTAAGAAAATGGATTGGGATGGCTTCCGAGAGTTGGGTGGTACACTGGTGATTAACGAGCTTGATCTGGACGTGGAATAATGGATACGATGTACAGTCGGAACTAGCTGTACAGTCGGAGTTAGATGTACAGCCGGAACTAACTGTACAGTCGGAGATAGATGTACAGCCGGAACTAACTGTACAGTCGGAGTTAGATGTACAGCCGGAACTAACTGTACAGTCGGAGTTAGATGTACAGCCGGAACTAACTGTACAGTCGGAGATAGATGTACAGCCGGAACTAACTGTACAGTCGGAGTTAGATGTACAGTCGGAACTAATTGTACAGTCGGAGTTAGATGTACAGTTGAAACTAACTGTACAGTTGGAGATAGATGTATAGTCGAAACTAACTGTACAGTCGGAGTTAGATGTACCATGGTTGGAAGAAAGTTCAGCTCTTCCTGTAGAGGTATTTGTCCATCCCAGCCATTAGTATTACTTTCTGTTCTTTGACCATCCTCATCCCTTCTTTCCGGTTCAACAGAAGGCCTCGCATGATACACTGTAAGAGCCCCCACAAAGGGAGAGACAATGAGAGCACTTAGAAACCACTACCCTGCCTGATTCCATTAGGGTGCTAGCTGAGGACCTGAGTGATCCTGAAGAGGCCAACTAGGTACCTACTGTACTGCCTGTACCCTAAGGTTGTATGAGGCTTGAGCACATGGAGCACTGAGTAGGAAGATAAAAAGAAAACTAAGAAACAGAACTCAGGCGTAGTGAACCTCCGGGTGCCTTCCCCAGCAACAGTAGCGCGGGCTCTGAGAAAGCGCCACAGGGTGATAAGCGCTCAACCAGAAGTCCCAGCCTCAGAGTAATGTTGCCTCTTGGGACTGACATACCAGACTGTGTTTTCTAGGGCATCATTTCAAAGAGATAGAACTATCTCTAAGGTAGTAATATGTTGTTCCAACATGTATTATTCAATATACAGTTGAAGTCGGAAGTTTACATACACTTAGGTTGGAGTCATTAAAACTCGTTTTTCAACCACTCCACACATTTCTTGTTAACAAACTATAGTTTTGGCAAGTCGGTTAGGACATCTACTTTGTGCATGACACAAGTAATTTTTCCAACAATTGTTTACAGACAGATTATTTCACTTATAATTCACTGTATCACAATTCCAGTGGGTCAGAAGTTTACATACACTAAGTTGACTGTGCATTTAAACAGCTTGGAAAATTCCAGAAAATGATGCCATGGCTTTAGAAGCTTCTGATAGGCTAATTGACATCATTTGAGTCAATTGGAGGTGTACCTGTGGATGTATTTCAAGGCCTACCTTCAGACTCAGTGCCTCTTTGCTTGACATCATGGGAAAATCAAAAGAATTCAGCCAAGACCTCAGAAAACAAATTGTAGACCTCCACAAGTCTGGTTCATCCTTGGGAGCAATTTCCAAACGCCTGAAGGTACCACATTCATCTGTACAAACAATAGTACGCAAGTATAAACACCATGGGACCACGCAGCCGACATACCGCTCAGGAAGGAGAAGCGTTCTGTCTCCTAGAGATGAATGTACTTTGGTGCGAAAAGTGCAAATCAATCCCAGAACAACAGCAAAGGACCTTGTGAAGATGCTGGAGGAAACAGGTACAAAAGTATCTATATCCACAGTAAAACGAGTCCTATATCGACATAACCTGAAAGGCCGCTCAGCAAGGAAGAAGCCACTGCTCCAAAACCAACATAAAAGAAGCCAGACTACGGTTGCAACTGCACATGGGGACAAAGATCGTACTTTTAGGAGAAATGTCCTCTAGTCCGATGAAACAAAAATATAACTGTTTGGCCATAATGACCATCGTAATGTTTGGAGCAATAAGGGGGGCAGCTTGCAAGCTGAAGAACACCATCCCAACCATGAAGTACAGGGGTGGCAGCATCATGCTGTGGGGGTGCTTTGCTGCAGGAGGGACTGGTGCACTTCACAAAATAGATGGCATCATGAGGAAGGAAAATTATGTGAATATATTGAAGCAACATCTCAAGACATCAGTCAGGAAGTTAAAGCTTGGTCGCAAATCGGTCTTCCAAATGGACAATGACCCCAAGCATACTTCCAAAGTTGTGGCAAAATGGCTTAAGGACAACAGAGTCAAGGTATTGGAGTGGCCATCACAAAGCCCTGACCTCAATCCTATAGAAAATATGTAGGCAGAACTGAAAAAGCATGTGCAAGCAAGGAGGCCTACAAACCTGATTCAGTTACACCAGCTCTGTCAGGAGGAATGGGCCAAAATTCACCCAACTTATTTTGGGAAGCTTGTGGAAGGCTACCCAAAACGTTTGACCCAATTTAAACAATTTAAAGGCAATGCTACCAAATACTAATTGAGTGTATGTAAACCTCTGACCCACTGGGGATGTGATGAAAGAAATACAAGTTGAAATAAATAATTCTCTCTACTATTATTCTGACATTTCACATTCTTAAAATAAATTGGTGATCCTAACTGACCTAACACAGGGAATTTTTACTAGGATTAAATGTCAGGAATTGTGAAAAACTGAGTTTAAATGTATTTGGCTAAGGTGTATGTAAACTTCCGACTTCAACTATAAGTAATTTGTGTCTATTTAACAATAATTGGTGATAGTGGGTTGAACAACAATAAGTTTTGTAGCCTACAGGGACACTCAAATAATGATGTGCAATTACTACAGTACTTATACCGTTTTTAAACAATTGATTACGCAACAAAAACTATGCAGAGAAAAGGGCCACAGCACACAGTGTGGTTTCAAAGTTTCAAAGCCTCTCTGTTTATATCTCAGCAGCTTAGTGAAGTTGAACTCTCTTGGCTGAGCCACGGTGTGATTATGGTGCGAAAGGCCAAAGCTGTCGATTGCCATGACAGGACTCCATCTAAAGGCTCTAATTTATGATTTGCTGTTGCACCAATTAGCGCCGTGGGCCGAGACTGCAGAGGCCTACAGGTGGCCGTGCTTTTGCTGAGAAGACAATCTGTTAATGACTCGCCTCGCCAAAGGACATAGATGCTTCTGTGTGGGTATAGAACATGTAGCCGACTGTACGTGAGAGAAAGGAAAGGCAGAGTACTGTTTGCTGTTGACGCCTCAGGTCTATTTGCGCGACTTTCTGTACGTTGTGAGTCAATTGGGGTTTTATCATCTTAGGTCAGTCAATCAGGGTTTTATCATCTTAGGTCAGTCAATCAGGGTTTTATCATCTTAGGTCAGTCAATCAGGGTTTTATCATCTTAGGTCTAATTTCACTTATTCACTGCATCTTTCTTCTACAAACATTCCCTTTCCTGTTTCAGCATGACAATTCCCCCGTGCACAAAGCGAGGTCCATACAGAAATGGTTTGTCGAGATTGGTGTGGAAGAACTTGACTGTCCTTCACAGAGCCCTGACTTCAACCCCATCGAACACCTTTGGGATGAATTGGAAAGGCGACTGCGAGCCAGGCCTAATCGCCCAGCATCAGTGCCCGACAGCACTAATGCTCTTGTGACTGAATGGAAGCAAGTCCCCGCAGCAATGTTCCAACATCTAGTGGAAAGCCTTCCCAGAAGAGTGGAGGCTGTTATAGGAGCAAAGGGGGACCAACTCCATATTAATGCCCATGATTTTGGAATGAGATGTTCGACGAGCAGGTGTCCACATACTGTTGGTCATGTAGTGTACCTTCCCATTGTGCGAGTCTGTGTGTTTGGCGAAAGCCAATGCCTTGGAAGAAATCGCATTCCCTCCCCCGACTTACCTTCCATTGTCTTCAATATTAAATACATACTTTCCACAGATGTTCTCCCTTTCAATCTCACTCTCTCCTCCCTCCCTCCCCTCTCCCCTCTCTCTCTCTCTCTCTCTCTCTCTCTCTCTCTTATTTACATTTACCAACCTCCGCGAATCAATATTAATCAATGTGAATCAATATGCGTGACGCAACGTAGTGTTGTAAGGAAGCTAGCAGTGGGAACGTTCGTGGAATATTTTCAAACTGCAGTGAAATTGCGTTTGTATGTCAACTGTGTTAAAGTTGTTGATTGACAATATGGCACACAAACAAATCTACTGCTCAGATAAATATAACTACGAACACTATGAATACAGACATGTTGTGGCAAAACAAAAGTCCCCAAATTCCACTTGATGTCTGAGGATGAGTGGAGGTGACTGGGAGTTGTCGTGGAAATTCTAATCAAGTGAGAGAGACTTTGTCATGTCTTCAAACAATCAATCTTTATTTGATATTGATTAATTATTGCAATAATGGAGCTGGTCAACGAACCCCCGTAGGTGATTCGTTGAGAGCCCAATGAACAAGAAATGCTGACGTCTTATATAGTGGACCTAAAATTTTTTAGTCATGGCTGGTTCCACCCCTCCCCGGCAGATCAGGAGCTACCTTGTTTTCTTCTTGTGGCTATGTGTATCGGGTCATAGCGCACAAACAAGTGATAACCTTAGTTCCGTTACTGCTCATATCTCCACACAGCTGCACCCTTGGAAGATAGTAAAAGACAGGATGAACTGACAAACTGTGGCAACTCTGAGGCTCTTTGTCTTATGCCGTGTGACCAGGTTACTCAGAAGCAAAGAGAAATTGAAACAATACAGGTCTATCTGTTCCTCAAGTTTATCTCCATCACATGTCCTTGATTACACGCCCAGACCAGCTGCAGGGAGCTAGAGGGAACCATCCCTTCTCAGAAGCACAGCATTTGCACTAAATAAATGTCTCTACTATTGTTAAGTATATTAATTGTTAACTATTGATATTGAACCAATCAGGTAAATACTGTACATGATTTTTCTCTCACAAAGTGCAGCAGTCTCTTGGATGGGTGTGTCACATGATCCACGAGAACGAGCCTCACATTCTCCTGTTTAGACGACAACCTCCGAAGCACTGATTCTATATATTCCGGAACATTCCTTGGAACATTCCTTCCTGTCAACATTATAATGTGGTATTCAGTGAATGATTGCTCTCTAAGAGTTATATTATCTGCTGTGCATGAAGCTGTGTTTGTCTCAGAAACCATGCTCAGTCTGATTGCGTGGAAGATGTGAACGTCCTGTCTGTTACTGTGGCATTGTGGAATTTAAAGGGCTGTCAACTAACTTCACATGTTGCTACTACACTTGTACTACCACATTACCTATGATTACTTTTTGGTACTTTCTAGCTCAGTTGCTAGAGCATGGCGCTTGCAATGCCAGGGTAGTGGGTTCGATTCTACCCATATGTAAAATGTATGCACGCATGACTGTAATACACTTTGGATAAAAGCGTCTGCTCAATGGCATACATTATTATTATTATATTATATCCAGGTTGTCCTGCTGTTGGGAGATGAAAGCGATGGCGTCACCACCGAATGGATACAAAACAACTGGCTTGGGTCTCATGAAAGCCCAACTTTAGAGTGGCCAACACTGTTTATATCCAAGGGATGTCAAAAAAATAGGACAGTCCACAAGACGATTGCGTCAAGGCAGTATACAGTATACTGTATGTCTCCAGGCAACTAGTAAAATATGGTGTACTTATTTTCTCTCTCTGTGTATGTGTGGGTGTACATGTGCGTACATGCATGTGTGCATGCGTTCTCTGTGTGTTTATGCATGTCTGCGAATGTGTTTTGTAGGCCTGCACAGTGCCTGATTAATGGGCAGTAGACTCCATCCCAGACGGGCTCCTCCTGGTACCCCTGGCAGTGGTGAAAAAAAGTACTCAATCGTCATACTTTAGTAAAAGTAAATATACCTTAATAGAAAATGTAAAGTAAAAGTAAAAGTCACCCAGTAAAATACTAATGGAGTAAAAGGTTCATACAGCAAAAGAACCAACATACTTGACCTCTCAGCATAGAAGTCACAGAGAAGAGGGCTAGTTGGCTAGTTGGCTTGAAGCAGCTGGAGGGTCTCGTTGTACACTGACCTTGCCGTTTAAAACTGCTCTAGGAGCTATATGGCTAAAGTGGTGCTATGACAACATCAATGTGTAACTTTAAAGTGACTGACTTTAATGAGTCCATAATAGACGATAGTGTAGACACACACACATGCACACACACACGCCACGTCACACCACACACGCACACACACACGCCACGTCACACCACACATGGCCAAGCTGAGTCATCCAACACCTACAGGTCTCACATCATGGACAAGGCTGCTGTCCTCATATCACCTCAGTTCCCACTGAATCCACACTTACTGTATATTCAGTTCCTCCTGAATGTTTATTATCCAATAAATATTAACAGCTGCCATGATGCTGTGGTTGAGCCTCAAGCGATGGAGTGAAAATGCTAAATACCAAAGAAGCACAGTGCTAATGATCCATTAGGGATAATATCGATTGGGTCTGTGCAAAAATGTTTTGCTGAGATTTTCACACTTACTAGAGACCTCTTCTTTGTTTACGCCCACTCTGCATCGTTCACACCCTCTTAAGCCCACCCATCTCTTTAAGAATTCACATGCAAACGTCAGCATGGCATTGTCCTCCAGAAAGTAGTCTCTCTTCTTAAGGCACGGACACACCGGTAGCGTTTGCCGGCCAAGAGAACTTAGTACCTCTGAACAGAGTGCCAAACTTAATTTGCGAACCGAGAGCAAACCGATTCTACATGTACAATCTCTTCCTGGGATCCACAAAAAACAAAAACAAAAAAAAACATGACAAGTAACAAAACATTGATGCACTGATAGACAAGGGCAGTCTCACACACTTAAAATACAACGATATACAAACAATACAACCAAAAAATGATGTGTGTGTTAAGAATGTGTCCGTGTGTGTGTGTTAAGAGTGTGTGTGTGTGTGTGTGTGTCTCTTCTAACAGTCCCTGCCGTTCCATGACATTGTTTAATCAATTTGCTTCAGTAATTGGAGATGGGAGGGAGTTCCATGTGATCACGGCTCTGTATAGTATTGTGCGTTGCCATGAATTTGTTTTGGATTTGGGGACTGTGAAGTCTTGTGGGGTATTTATGGGTGTCTGAGCTGAATGTTATTTGATTATGCAGACAATCTGGAATTTTCATCACAGTAATATTTTCTCATAAAAACTAGAAGAGTAGTTCATCTCTGGTCAACCCTCAACCAGAAATGACTGGCATGCATGTTATTGATGTTAGTTCTGTACGTGCAGTTAAGGGAAAGGCGTGCTGCTCTGTTTTGAGCCAGCTGCAGCTTTGCAAGGTCTTTCTTTGCTGCAACTTGACCATATTACCAGACAGTAATCAAGATGGGACAAGACCAGAGCCTGAACAAATAGTACAGTTGATTTTGGTGTCAAAAACACAGAAAATATTTTTCTAACAGACACACCCCTACCCATCTTCAAAACAACTTTGTCAATATGACTTGGCCATTATAATTGATCATCCAATGTTATACCTAGGAGTTCAGCTTCTTCAACTTGCTCAATGGTCACACCCTTTATGTAGAACTCCAGTTGAGGTTTAGGCCTTAGAGAATGTTTTGAACCAAATACAATGCTTTTAGTTTTAGATGTATTTAAGACCAGTTTATTATTAATCACATATTCTGATACTGACTGTAAATCCTTATTTAGCATTTCAGTGAGCTCACTGGCTTTGGGTGCTGGCATGTAGAGTGTGGAATCATCCGCATACATAGTCATTCTAGCTTTGTGTAAGACCAGTGGCAAATAATTTGTAAAATAGAGAAGAGCAACGGCCAAAGGCGACTGCCCTGAAGCTTCCATTGATGAACACTCTCTGGGTTCTATTGGACAAATAACTTTCCAACCAGGTGATAGCAAGTGAGTTTTTTCAAAGGCTGCACTGAAATCTAAGAATACAGCTCCAACTATCATTTGTTATTCATTTATTTTAACCAATCATCAGTCATCTGAGTCAGTGCAGTACAAGTTGAGTGCCCTTCTCTATATGCATGCTGAAAGTCAGTAGTTAACCTGTTCTCTGAAAAAACAAATTGTATTTAGTCAAACACAATCCTTGTCACGGAATCTGCCGAGGCTGCTCCTCCTCCTTGTTCGGGCAGGCTTCGGCGTTCGTTGTCCCCGGAGTACTAGCTGCCACCGTTGAATGTTTCGATGTTCGTTTGGTTTGGTCTGTCTGTTACACCTGTGTCCGTTTGGTCTTGATTATGTGCCTTATAAGTTTCCTGTGGTTGTGTTCGTGAGTTGTGTGTTATTTTAGTTCCTGTCTGTTGGTGGTATCCTGTGCAGTACTCTGGCATTGTTATTAATACGCACTGTGTTGCGTTGTCGTTTTGCCTCCTCGTTAGAGGCACTTATTTTTGTACTGGTTGTGCATCTAGTAAAGTCCTGTTCGACTTAGCTTATGCGTCCTGCGTCTGACTCCTCTCCACGCACCCACACCAACACTGACAGAATAACACACCGTCATGGAGTCAGCAGGAGCAACGGCGGCACCCAAGTTCCTCGAGGAAAGGATCAGCAATCAAGACACCATGATCCAGCAACTTGGGGTCGCCATGAACGAGTTGTCCAACACGCTGCGCCGTTTGGTTACGGGCGAGGTGCCCACATCTTCGCACACCTTACCATCACCATCGGCCAGTCCTCCTCTCCCAGTACCGGAACCCAGCGGCATTCGGCTCTCGTGTGGGCTAACGCCGAATGGAGGGGAATAGACGCCGCTACCATCACCTACGCGAAGTTCTCCCGCCGCTTCAGGGCAGTGTTCGATCATCCACCTGAGGGGAAGGCGGCGGGGGAGCGTCTGTTCCACCTCCGACAGGGGAAGAGGAGTGCCCAGGAGTTCGCCCTGGAGTTCCGGACGCTAGCGGCAGATGCGGGATGGAATGAGAGGGCCCTCATCGACCATTATCGATGCAGCCTACGAGAGGACGTTCGTCGTGAGCTGGCCTGCAGGGACACCAACCTCACCTTCGACCAGTTGGTGGACATGTCCATCCGTCTCGACACCCTGCTGGCTACACGCGGACGTCCCGAATGGGGGTCGTCCATTCCATCCTCCAGCACCGCCGAGCCGATTCCCATGGAGCTTGGGGGTGCAGGCGCTAGGGAGAGGAGGAGAGAGAACCTGAGGGGGGCCGTACCCTGCACCAACTGTGGCCGTGGAGGGCACACTGCGGCTAGGTGTTGGGGAGGGTCTCCTGGGACAGGGGACAACAGGTCACGCACTGGGGAGCCATTTCAGGTGAGTAGATGCCCCACTTACCCAGAGCTCTCTGTTGGACACCTGTGTATACCTGTGATATTTCCACAGGTGGCACCTCATTCCCAGCATAAGGCGCTAGTAGATTCAGGCGCAGCTGGGAATTTTATTGATCGTGTATTTTGTTCCAGGGTAGGAATTCCCCTTCGGCCGGTGAAACCCCCTTTCCCAGTTCATGCTCTAGACAGCCGGCCGCTGGGGTCGGGGTTGATTAGAGAAGTCACAGCGCCACTGAAAATGATTACGCAGGGGGTCATGAGGAGATCATTCAGTTTTATCTGATCGACTCTCCTGCGTATCCCGTGGTGCTGGGGCTTCCCTGGTTAAGCACCCATGATCCTACCATTGCGTGGCAACAGAGGGCTCTTATGGAATGGTCTGCCCAGTGTGTAGGGAGATGTCTAGGTGTTTCCATAGGGGCAACATCGGTGGAGAGTCCGAACCAGGTGTCCGCAATGCACATTCCCCCTGAATATGAGGATTTAGCACTGGTTTTCAGCAAGACTAGGGTAACACGGTTGCCACCTCATAGACAGGGGGATTGTGCGATAAATCTCCAAACACTTCCGCGGAGCCGTGTGTATCCCCTGTCTCAAGAGGAGACCGCGGCTATGGAGACTTACATAGCCGAGTCCTTGGAACAGGGATACATACGGTCCTCCACTTCCCCGGTTTCCTCGAGTTTCTTCTTTGTGAAGAAGAAGGACGGGGGTTTGCGCCCGTGTATTGATTATCATAGTATCAATCAGATCACGGTTAAGTACAGTTATCCTCTTCCTCTGATTGCGACTATGACAGAATCATTACGCGGAGCGCGGTTCTTCACAAAGTTGGATCTCAGGAGCGCGTACAATCTGGTGCGCATTAGGGAGGGAGATGAATGGAAAACAGCATTCAGCACCACCTCGGGTCATTACGAATATCTCGTCATGCCATACGGGTAAATGTATGCTCCTTCAGTCTTTCAATCCTTTGTGGATGAGATTTTCAGGGACATGCATGGGCAGGGTGTGGTAGTGTACATCGACGACATCCTAGTGTACTCTTCTACACGAGCCGAGCATGTAGCCCTGGTACGCAGAGTGTTGAAGAGGCTGTTGGAGCATGACTTGTATGTCAAGGCAGAGAAATGCTTGTTTTTCCAGGAGTCCATCTCCTTCTTGGGTTATCGATTGTCCGCATCTGGTGTGAAGATAGAGGTTGACCGCGTGTCGGCCGTGCGTAATTGGCAAACTCCAACCACTGTAAAAGAGGTGCAGCAGTTTTTGGGTTTTGCTAATTACTACCGGAGGTTTATCCGGGGGTTTTGGACAGGTGGCAGCTCCCATTACGTCCCTGCTAAAGGGGGGTCCGGTGCGTTTGCAGTGGTCAGCTGAAGCGGACAGGGCATTCGTTAAACTGAAGAACCTGTTCACTTCGGCTCCGGTGCTGGCGCATCCGGATCCCGCTTTACCATTCCAGGTGGAGGTGGACGCTTCAGAAGCCGGTATTGGGGCGGTTCTGTCGCAACGGTCCGGCACGCCACCTAAACTCCGCCCCTGTGCGTTCTATTCCAAGAAGCTCAGCCCGGCGGAGCGTAATTATGACGTAGGGGACAGGGAGTTGTTAGCCGTGGTTCAGGCCCTAAAGGTGTGGAGGCATTGGCTTGAGGGGGCTCAACACCCTTTCCTCATTCTGACTGACCACCGTAACCTGGAGTACATCCGGGCAGCTAGGAGACTAAACCCTCGTCAGGCTAGGTGGAACATGTTCCTAACCCGGTTCGTTTTTAAGATCACGTACATCCCAGGGTCCCAGAACGGTAAGGCAGACGCCCTGTCCCGGCGGTATGACACAGAGGAGAGGTCCATTGAGCCTACTCCCATACTGCCGGAGTCTTGTCTGGTGGCTCCGGTAGTGTGGGAGGTCGATACGGAGATCGAAAGGGCGTTACGTGCCGACCCTACTCCCCCCGAGTGTCCTGTGGGGCGGACGTACGTTCCGCTCGAGGTTCGTGACCGATTTATTTATTGGGCTCATACATCACCCTCCTCTGGACATCCAGGTATTGGCCGGACAGTGCACTGCCTTAGCGGGAAATACTGGTGGCCAACGTTAGCTAGGGATGTGAGAGTTTATGTCTCCTCCTGCTCGGTGTGCGCCCAGTGTAAGGTGCCTAGACACCTGCCCAGGGGAAAGTTACATCCCCTGCCCGTTCGCACAGCGACCATGGTCCCACCTCTCGGTGGATTTTGTGACCGACCTTCCCCCTCCCAGGGGAATACCACCATTTTGGTCGTTGTGGATCGGTTTTCCAAGGCCTGTCGTCTCCTCCCAATGCCGGGTCTCCCTACTGCCCTACAGACCGCTGAGGCCCTATTTACCCACGTTTTCCGGCACTATGGGGTCCCCGGGGATATAGTGTCTGACCGAGGTCCCCAGTTCACCTCCAGAGTCTGGGGGCTTTCATGGAACGCTTGGGGGTCTCGGTGAGCCTTACCTCGGGTACCACCCAGAGAGCAATGGGCAGGTTGAACGAGTCAACCAGGATGTGGGTAGGTTTCTGAGGTCCTATTGCCAGGGCCGGCCGGAGGAGTGGTCAAGGTATATCCCCTGGGCAGAGATGGCCCAGAACTCTCTCCGCCACTCCTCCACCAATCTAACACCTTTCCAGTGTGTTTTAGGGTATCAGCCGGTTCTGGCACCATGGCACGAGAGCCAGATCGAGGCTCCTGCGGTGGATGAGTGGATTCGGCGCTCGGAGGAGACGTGGGACGCTGCACATGTCCATCTGCAGCGGGCCATCCGTCGACAGAAGGCGCGCCGATCGCCACCGCAGTGAGGGACCGGTATACGCACCGGGAGATCGAGTCTGGCTCTCGACTCGAAACCTGCCCCTCCGCCTGCCCTGCCGGAAGCTGGGTCGGCGGTTTGTGGGGCCCTTTAAAGTCCTGAGAAGATTGAACGAGGT
Source organism: Coregonus clupeaformis (assembly GCF_020615455.1). Taxonomy (NCBI): domain Eukaryota; kingdom Metazoa; phylum Chordata; class Actinopteri; order Salmoniformes; family Salmonidae; genus Coregonus; species Coregonus clupeaformis. Next base: position 21,998,689 of record NC_059202.1, read on the forward strand.
GTGTTACAGGTTACAACTGCCTATTGATTATAAGAATATTAACCCCTCGTTCCATGTGTCTCTTCTCAGGCCGGTGGTAGCTGGTCCACTCCAAGAAGATGAGATAGGAGAGACCCCTCCGCCCCATTGGACATCGAGGGGGCTCCGGCGTACAGGGTCCGGACCATCTTGGACTCGAGACGCCGGATGAGTGGTCTCCAGTATCTCGTGGAGTGGGAGGGTACGGTCCGGGAGGAACGGTGCTGGGTGCCTAGGAGGGACATCCTAGATCCATCCCTCCTGACTGAGTTCCACCGTGGTCATCCCACGCGCCCGGGTCCGCGTCCTCCTGGCCGTCCCCGAGGCCGGGGTCGGCGCACGGCTGGAGCCGCACGTCAAGGGGGGGGTACTGTCACGGAATCTGCCGAGGCTGCTCCTCCTCCTTGTTCGGGCAGGCTTCGGCGTTCGTCGTCCCCGGAGTACTAGCTGCCACCGTTGAATGTTTCGATGTTCATTTGGTTTGGTCTGTCTGTTACACCTGTGTCCGTTTGGTCTTGATTATGTGCCTTATAAGTTTCCTGTGGTTGTGTTCGTGAGTTGTGTGTTATTTTAGTTCCTGTCTGTTGGTGGTATCCTGTGCAGTACTCTGGCATTGTTATTAATACGCACTGTGTTGGGATGTCGTTTTGCCTCCTCGTTAGAGGCACTTATTTTTGTACTGGTTGTGCATCTAGTAAAGTCCTGTTCAACTTAGCTTATGCGTCCTGCGTCTGACTCCTCTCCACGCACCCACACCAACACTGACAATCCTCTCCATCAGTTTACTAAGAACAGGGAACAAACTGATTAGGTGGCTGTTAGAGCCAGCAAAGGGTGCTTTATTATTTTCACGCATTGGAATTACTTTAGCTTCCTTCCACACCTGTGGACACACAAACTCTTTTAAGCTTTGGTTAAAGATATAGCAAATAGGGGTGGCAATACAGTCTGCTACCATTCTCAATGGTTTCCCCATCAAGGTTGTCTATACCTGGTGGCTTATCATTATTGATAGATAACAATAGTTTTTCCACCTCTCCCTCAGGGGTGCGTGCTTAGTCCCCTCCTGTACTCCCTGTTCACCCATGACTGTGTGGCCAAGCACAGCACCAACACCATCATTAAGTTTGCTGACAACACAACGGTGGAAGGCCTGATCACAGACAACGATGAGACAGCCTAAAGGGAGGAGGTCAAAGACCTGGCAGTGTGGTTGCAGGACAACAACCTCTCCCTCAACGTGAACAAGACAAAGGAGCTGATCGTGGACTACAGGAAAAGGATGGCCGAACACGCCCCCATTCTCATCGACGGGGCTGTAGTGGAGCGGGTCGAGAGCTTCAAGTTCCTTGGTCTCCACATCACCAACAAACTATCATGGTCCAAACACACCAAGACAGTCGTGAGGAGAGTACAACAATGCCTATTTCCCCTCAGGAGACTGAAAAGATTTGGCATGGGTCCCCAGATCCTCAAAAAGTTATAATGCTGCACCATCAAGAGCATCCTGACCGGTTGCATCACCGCCTGGTATGACAACTGCTCGGCATCTGGCTGTAAGGCGCTACAGAGGGTAGTGCGTACGGTCCAATAAATCACTGGGGCCAAGCTTCCTGCCATCCAGGGCCTCTATACTAGGCGGTGTCAGTGGAAGGCCCAAAAAATTGTCGAAGACTCCAGCCACCCTAGTCATAGACTGTTCTCTCTGCTACCGCACGGCAAACGGTACCGGAGCACCAAGTCTAGGTCCAAAAGGCTCCTTAACAGCTTCTACCCCCAAGCCATAAGACTGCTGAACAATTAATGAAATGGCTACCCGAACTATTTGAATTGACCCTCCCCCCCACCCTTTTTTTTACACTGCTGCTACTCGCTGTTTATTATCTATGCATAGTTACTTTACCCCTACCTACATGTACATATTACCTTAATTACCTTGACTAACCTGTACCCTAGCACGTTGACTCGGGTCCAGTACCCCCTGCATATAGCCTCGTTATTGTTATTTTATTGTGTGACTTTTTTTAAACGTTAGTTTATTTAGTAAATTATTTTCTTAAAACTGCATTGTTGGTTAAGGGCTTGTAAGCATTTCACGGTACAACTGTTGTATTCGGCGCATGTGACAAATACAATTTGATTAGATTAGATTTTAACTTGACCAAATTCAAAACAGCAATCCTTCTCTTTCATTAGAAAAAAAAATATATAATAATATGATGGTTCACTGTTCAATGTTTTCATTTAACTTCTGAGTGTTTCCACTTTACTAATGAAATAGTAATTTAAAAAATGATTGGCAATATCGAAAGATTTTGTTATAAATGACCCATCATTGGGTTTTCTGCCCATGATATCATTTATGGTACTCCAAAGTCTTTTTCCATTGGATTTTATGTTATTTATCTTTGTATCTTATTTTTGTTAAGTTTAGTCACAAAATGTCTCAATGTAGAGTATGTCAACTAAGCAGCTGAACAGCCTGACTTGTTTGCCACCTATTTTGCATCATTTATTTGAACCATACAATTGTGTTATTAATCATCAATACAGGGGACTCTAACAGTTCTCACAGTTAGTTTCGTAAGAGGTTCATACTTGTCAACATTAGGCATGAATAATTTTACTGCCAGTGCTGCATCTGGATTCACTTCCTCATACACATCAGACCAACATATATTGATTACATCTTTAACAAAAACATATTTTATGATCTAATATTGTAAATTATACTGAAGAAAAATATAAACGCAACATGCAACAATTTAAAAGATTTGACTGAGTTACAGTTCATTTAAGGATAACAGTCAATTGAAATGAATTCATTAGTCCCTAATCTACAGCTGAAGTCGGAAGTTTACATTCACCTAGGTTGGAGTCATTAAAACTTGTTTTTTCAAACACTCCACACATTTCTTGTTAACAAACTATAGTTTTGGCAAGTCGGTTAGGACATCTACTTTGTGCATGACACAAGTCATTTTACCAACAATTGTTTACAGACAGATTATTTCACTTATAATTCACTGTATCACAATTCCAGTGGGTCAGAAGTTTACATACACTAAGTTGACTGTGCATTTAAACAGCTTGGAAAATTCCAGAAAATGATGCCATGGCTTTAGAAGCTTCTGATAGGCTAATTGACATTTTTGAGTCAATTGGAGGTGTACCTGTGGATGTATTTCAAGGCCTACCTTCAAAGTCAGGGCGTCTTTGCTTGACATCATGGGGAAATCAAAAGAATTCAGCCAAGACCTCAGAAAACAAATTGTAGACCTCCACAAGTCTGGTTCATCCTTGGGAGCAATTTCCAAACGCCTGAAGGTACCTGTACAAACAATAGTACGCAAGTATAAACACCATGGGACCACGCAGCTCAGGAAGGAGACGCCTTCTGTCTCCTAGAGATGAACGTACTTTGGTGCGAAAAGTGCAAATCAATCCCAGAACAACAGCAAAAGACCTTGTGAAGATGCTGGAGGAAACAGGTACAAAAGTATCTATATCCACAGTAAAACAAGTCCTATATCGACATAACCTGAAAGGCCGCTCAGCAAGGAAGAAGCCACTTCTCCAAAACCATGATAAAAAAGCCAGACTACGATTTGCAACTGCACATGGGGACAAATATCGTACTTTTTGGAGAAATGTCCTCTGGTCTGATGAAACAAAAATAGAACTGTTTGGCCATAATGACCATCGTTATGTTTGGAGGAAAAAGGGGATAGCTTGCAAGCCGAAGAACACCATCCCAACCGTGAAGCACGGGGGTGGCAGCATCATGCTGTGGGGGTGCTTTGCTGCAGGAGGGACTGGTGCACTTCACAAAATAGATGGCATCATGAGGAAGGAAAATTATGTGAATATATTGAAGCAACATCTCAAGACATCAGTCAGGAAGTTAAAGCTTGGTCGCAAATGGGAATTCCAAATGAACAATGACCCCAAGCATACTTCCAAAGTTGTGGTAAAATGGCTTAAGGACAACAAAGTCAAGGTATTGGAGTGGCCATCACAAAGCCCTGACCTCAATCCTATAGAACATTTGTGGGCAGAACTGAAAAAGCGTGTGCAAGCAAGGAGGCCTACAAACCTGACTCAGTTACACCAGCTCTGTCAGGAGGAATGGGCCAAAATTCACCCAACTTATTGTGGGAAGCTTGTGGAAGGCTACCCGAAACGACCCAAGTTGAACAATTTAAAAGCAATGCTACCAAATACTAATTGAGTGGATGTAAACTTCTGACCCACTGGGAATGTGATGAAAGAAATTAAATCTGAAATAAATCATTCTCTCTACTATTATTCTGATATTTCACATTCTTAAAATAAAGTGGTGATCCTAACTGAGACAGGGAATTTTTAGTAGGATTAAATGTCAGAAATTGTGAAAAACTGAGTTTAAATGTATTTGGCTAAGGTGTATGTAAACTTCGGACTTCAACTGTATTTCATGACAGGGAATACAGATATGCATCTGCTGGTCACAGATACCTTAAAACAAAAGGTAGTGGCGTGGATCAGAAAACCAGTCATTATCTGGTGTGACCACCATTTGCCTCATGCAGCGCGAATCATCTCCTTTGCATAATTGATCAGGCTGTTGATTATGGCCTGTGGAATATTGTCCCACTCATCTTCAATGGCTGCGCGAAGTTGCTGGATATTGCCGGGAACTGGAACACACTGTCGTACACAGAGAAATGAATATTACATTCTCTGGCAACAGCTCTGGTGGACATTCCTGCAGTCAGCATACCAATTGCACACTCCCTCAAAACTTGAGACATCCGTGGCATTGTGCTGTGTGACAAAACCCATTTTTTGAGTGGCCTTTTATTGTCCCCAGCACAAGGTGCACATGTGTAATGATCATGCTGTTTAATCATCTTCTTGTTATGCCACACCTGTCAGGTGGATGGATTATCTTGGCAAAGGAGAAATGCTCACTAACAGGGATGTAAACAAATTTGTGCATAGAATTTGAGAGAAATGCACTTTTTGTGCATATGGAAAATTTTTGGGATATTTTATTTCAGCTCATCAAACATGGGACCAACACTTTACATGTTGCGTTTATGTTTTTGTTCTGTGTACTTTAGGCCCTACCTTTGGTACTTCGGCTTTCCTTGTTATTGCCACAATATTATGGTCACTACAGCCAATGGAAACTGATATTGAGTTGGAGCAAAGCTCTGCAGCAAAAGTGAAGATATGATCAATACAAGTGGATGTCACAGATCCAACACTATTGGTATGCACTCTAGTTGGTTGAGTGATAACCTGGGTCATATTACAGCCAATAGTCAGAGTTGGAAGCTTCCTCTTGAGAGGACAGCTAGTTGCTAACCAGTCAATGTTCTGGTCACCCAGAAAATAGACCTCTTTGTTAACATCATACACATTATTAAGCATTGCACACATATTATCCAAATACTTGGTGGCCTACAGCAGCACCCGAAAATAAGAGGCTTTATATGAGGCAAGTGAATTTGCAACCACAACACTCCAACAACATTTGACATTAGATTCTCTATAAGCTTCACAGAAATATGGCTCTGAACATATACAGCAACACCTCCCCCATAGGAATTCCTGTCTTTTCTGTAGATGTTATATCCCTGTTTTGCTACTGCTGTATCATCATCAAGTGAGTTTCAGAGATGCCCACTATATGAATGTTATCCGATGTTAGCAAGTTATTGATTTCATTAACCTTATTTCTAAGGCTACATACACTGAGTGTACAAAACATTAAGAATGCCTTCCTAATATTGACTTGAGTTTAACTTTGTTTTGATAATGTTTGTTTTTCAGTAACTTTTGTCATCATGCATGTGTGGTGTTCTGTGCCTGGCTGTGCTAATTACAAACATGCGCAAAAATGAGTTAATTTTCACCACTCTACCTACCAGAGATTTACCTGGATGCTGCCTGCGACTTGCGGCTATCAAGAATGATGCGCCTTACGGTGATCAAAGATTATTAGAGGGATTTTCAGGCTGAACTGATGTGATGGGGAATCCATTTTGATGACAGCTGAGAAGTGATGCAATACCATCGTTTTTTTCCCCTGCACAACAATACGGAAGATTCTCGATTAGAGGTAACCTAATGTTAGCTTGCTAGCCTAGCTAGGTTAGTTAGCTAGCTAGCTAATGTCACAGTCCTGTATTGAACTCTGAAAGCTATCAGCTAAATCATAAAGCTATCTTTTTTGGTATACACACTGTCAATCAATTTCACCTATGCAATGGTTTTCACTGCTAGACTGGTAGCTAGCTACCTTCAGCAGAGTAAACATGTTTGTTCATTCTATTTTTGACTGACGTTAGCTAACGTAAGTTAGCTAACGTTAGCAAATACGAGTAGCTCAATCTGGTAGCCATCTATTCCACCCTTGTCGACATAGCTTACTCACTCTCTGTTTGTTGGTAGCAATGATGAATGTGTCTAAATCATCTATGGTTGGTTAGTTGGTCCTCAGTCGGTCTCAGCTGGCTAGCGAATCTTGCTACCAATTTAGTGACACCAGTTAGCTAACCGCAAGCTGACAATATTTAAATGTCCATGTAAGGTGTGCTAAGCTAGCCAGTCTAATAGAGATCAATACAATTAGTGTGGTGGTTAAATTGTGTATTGTTGTGTATTTAGTTGTAGATGGTACCAACATGTGCTTCCAACCCCTAGCTCTGTACAATGTGAAGGAAAGTTGGCAAAATATTTACAAGCTGACTGCTAAGATAGCTCAATGTTCAGTCAGCATGGCATAAACATGAAATGGGTAGTGTTTGTATGGTTTGTGTTCTGGGGTTATAGGTGGTTAGAGGTAGCCTGAGGATACAGAGAACCTTCCAGACCATGTCATCAATTTAGTCTACCCCTTTTCTCTTTTTACCTTTTCTCATTGTAAAACTCAGGTTGTCTGGAGTCATTCCACAGTACCCTGCTGAAAAATACCCCACAGCGGGGGCATTTTGGGTACACAAGCATGAGGGAGCGGACACACCTTGCGGTTATGGAGCACAACAAGATTGTGTGACAGAAACCAGCAAGGGACACTGAAATGTATAAAATCAAGACTACAACAATAATGACACAACCACCTCATTCTCCTCTCTGTAGATTCTGAAAACACAATACCAAGACATGTCTACAAAAATACACTATTGACAAGAATGATCTGTCAAAGTCAATGGGCTGGGGGAGGTTTACAGACAGTACTTTGAGATGAAGTGGGTTTTGGTAATGCAGGGTTGTGCTTACAGTAAATGTATTGTTGTGTATGAGAGCGATTGAGTGGTCCCATTTCTCCTCAATCTCCCATACAACAATTCATACAGTGTAAGAACTGCCCTCCTAAGACTTTTCACACCTTCTTTAGTCCCTAACCCATTCACTTTGTTGACTGATCTTTCCTCTCAAAAGCAGCTCCCAATGTCCATCAATGTCCCTGAACAATACGCTAGCCGGTCCCATTCGGTTGACACCTTTACCAACAAAGGCGTGTTGCCCTACGTCCCTTCCACAAAAAGTGTAAAATGCTAACACCACAACCGTGTCTTTACAGGAGACGTGCAGCAAATCTTCTGCAAGAGGACCAAACAGTTGGTGGTTAAGAAGCCCTACACCACTTTCGTCAGAGTCTTATCCAGCTGGCCGTTCACCGCAGACAGGACAAGACCAATCGCCATAAGCACTAAGAGTCTCAGCTTCCCCAGCCCACCATGCCGAACACCCATTGCCAGTGTACCGAAGCCGGATAAAGGACTATGGCTGGGTTTACACAGGCAATCCAATTCTGATCTTGTTTTCACTAATTGGTCTTTTGACCTATCAAACGCGTTCTGTAAAAGATCTGATGTGAAAAGGTCTGAAGTGATTAAGACCAATTAGTAGAAAAAATATCAGAATTGGGCTGCCTGCGTAAATGCAGCCGGTGTGGCTCAGCATAAGACCGTGTAGAACAGGGTTCTCCAACCCTGTTCCTTGAGAGCTGCCATCCTGTAGGTTTTCGCTCCAACCCCAGTTGTAACTAACCCAGTTGTAACTAACTTGGTTCAATTTATCAAGCAGCTAATTATTAGATTAGGGTTGGTAGATTAGGGTTGGAGTGAAAACATACAGGACGGTAGCTCTCCTTGAACAGGGTTGGAGAGCCCTGATGTAGAACCACCATTAAATAAATATGGATATTTTCTATCGATCTTCGAAATGTTTCTGCCGTTATGGATTCACAGAAGATATTTATATATGATGTACAGGGCTCTGTAGCATCAAACAGATGTTAGACATTCAGGTATCCAAAGAATGTTTATTTGTCAATCTAAAATACAGGGGACTGTAGCTTAGTGGTTAAGAGCGTTGTGCCAGTAACCAAAATGTCGCTGGTTCTAATCCCAGAGCCGACTAGATGAAAAATCTGTCGATGTGCCCTTGGGCAAGGCACTTAACCCTAATTGCTCCTGTAAGTCGCTCTGGATAAGAGCGTCTGCTAAATGACCTAATTATTTAATGTTAACTCAAGACAACTGGGTATTCAACAAGAGTGTTATATGGTAAAAGTAACATACAAAACAAATTGTATGAACAGTGTAGTTCAGTGTGTCAGAGTGAATCTCAGGTGTAGAGACACACAAGTGCAGAGAACTGTAGTTACAGATTGTTACACCAGATTTACCCAAAGATTGTTGCTGATATCTTGTCTATTTCAAGTCTTCTCTCATTGATCGAGACAGGTGGGTGTCCACTCCAAAGTGCTACATGTCATGACAGCGATCTGTCTCGATGAGAGACTTGAAATAGACAAGATGGCGGCATACACATTGTTAGATTGCTTCATGGAGCAAAAAATATATATATTTTAATAACGGAGCATTTTCTAAATTCAAACTGACCTCCTGTTTCCCCAAATTGAGGACGAACACAGCATCGCAAAGGTTGGTCAAAAATTATCTGTGCTACACCAAACTGTACCTCTCCTGTAACTCCCAGTAATGGATACCAAAAATCTTTGGTTAAATCACATTATCTGGTGTAACAATCTGTAGCTAAGAGAACTGGTGGTCATGATGAAATTGCCATTCACAAAGAAAAATACAGTTTGATCACTGTAGTAATGTTCAGGGAATACTTGTAAATCAGTGGGAGGAGTGTTGTCATGATCAAACTGCCATTCAGCTCCTCGTGAGTCATCTGCTTGAAATCCAGCATAATGTCTAATCCCTCGAGAGGGATACAGCTCACAGGATACAGTTCTGCTACAATGACACACACAGGCAAAGGAATTCTGTATCTAGAATCCACTCCAGGAAGGCACCACACGATATTGTCTGTAAGAACAAACAAATATATAATTATTCTCCATTGTACAGTTTGAACGACACTTGAACTGTGCCAGCATAACGTCAACATTAGGGTAGACTAGTTCAACATGAATACATGTGCACAGGCACAGAGATTATTTACAACAATATCTAGCCTAATAGAAAGAAATATGGCATAACCCTCAACCTTTGCAGTGACCAGACTGTACAAATGAGCCTAAGTAGGTAGGCAGACAGTATCTACGTACATCCATGTCTATCAGGAGTGCTTAGGCAAATATTTTTTTATAGTAAAACCAGCTTCAGTTAAAACATTTACAATAATAATACGCCATTTAGCAGACGCTTTTATCCAAAGCGACTTACAGTCATGTGTGCATACATTTTTACATATGGGTGGTCCCGGGGATCGAACCCACTACCCTGGCGTTACAAGTGCCATGCTCTACCAATTGAGCTACAGAGGACCACATTGAGCTACAGAGGACCACATTGAGCTACAGAGGACTACATTGAGCTACAGAGGACCACATTGAGCTACAGAGGACCACATTGAGCTACAAAGGACCACATTGAGCGACAGAGGACCACAAAGTAAATTGTTGTATTATTGTTTTTCCTTACTGTTTGCTAGTAAACTTAGCTAGCTAGCTTGCTGGATATACAATACTTGTTATTTACATCTGTTTTGAATCCAATCTTGAGTCATGCCTTTAAATTTGTATCCACAGTGCTGACATCGGCTGTGAGCTTCTAACGTTAGCTAAATCCAACTCTTTGTTTCGAATCCTCTTTGCTATATTCCAGTTGAAACATGTATGGTTGACTGTCACCATGTAGCTAATAGAACATCCAAAAATAATGATCCATTGTCGAATTTGTGTTGATGAGAGGAATCACTTAAAGCTATATCTTCTGGTCAGTACTTTCAGTTTTGCCCAAAGGATTGTGTTGTTTTTTAAATTTATTTATTTTTGTTTTTTTGGGGGGGTGGATCAGCTTAATATTGCAGATAGATTGTAACTTCTATCAATGTAATTGTCTGCATCACTTCCAATCCCCCATGTTTTTTATATATATACTCCCCTTTATTACTTTTCAACCCTGCCATCCTTTCCCTACTTGGAGTAAATTAGTGAACAACAATGCCCAGGCCTCTACTTCCGGTCTTTACTTACTATCTACACCTTATGGACAGAGTTATTTTTACAATAATTCTATTATATATATATATATATATATAAATATATAAATATATATATTATTATTTATTTTTTTTGCTCCTGAACTTCTTCTACTCTCAACCTCTCCGATAATTTTCATGATGTCCATCCGGTTTGCTTCTATATGCCATATCTTTCTAACTGTGCTCTTTCCCAAAAGCTCCCAACATACAACCTATATACTTATTATGGACACAGTATGCTTACATTATTAGCTATCTTTGTTATTATTTGTTGTTATTTGTTATTAGTCCCATCCTTCAACTCTATTCAATACCTCCCATCTACCTTTTACCACCATCCATATAGGATTTCCATTTGCCATATATATTTCAACCGTACTGTGATGTTTTACAAAAGTTCTGAACCTTTCTATTCTCATTGCTTCTACAGATTGTGAATTAAAAATAAACATTTTTGCTAAAAGTATTATTATATTATTGATTGATTGACTATGACTTTTCAGATCACCCAGTAATGCTATCTGCAAGGTTAGCTCCAGGTAAATATTGCAATCCTTTAGCCATTCCTGGACCTGTGTCCAAAAACAAGCTACAAATGGACAGAACCAAAACAAATGATCTAATGATTCTGTCTCTTCACAGCAAAATCTGCAGAGCTGGGAAGATTGTATCCCCCATATAAATAACATTCTACTAGGACTGTGTTGTTAGTGTCCTGCCTTGGGGGATGGACGGAGGCCAGAGCACGAAGCACCGCCCAACACCAGTTGTAGTCTTTCAAAGACTGAATCCGCTGATAGGAACATCACTGGAAGACGTCCAATGGCTCTATTGAACCAAGACAAACATATCTACACACACAAATACGTATTGTGCGATCAGTATAACATATAGCCTTCACCAAATGCCACCAAGCAGGACTACATTTATTTTTGGATCTCGCCCCCACCATCAATACACCGGAAGCTGTCATAGGGTGTAACATTCAGTGTGCCAAGCCAGACCTGCCTTCCTCCTGGGCAATTATGTGTGACACACATCTCACTGTCCTAGAAATGCCTCAGACCTGATGAAAACAAGGCCAGATTCCCCCAGGGTCCTGGACCTCTCTGATCAGATCGTCCATTCATTTGTTAGTTGAGTCCATCAGTATTTTGACAAAGCTCTTGAAGCTATATCTCCTGTTGTTGTAACAACTGCTTGTAGAACCCTTTTTGTTCGTTTAAAAGATCCTTCACCTGTGATAAACACTGTCCTCTCCATGACTCTCACCTTTGGCTTTGGATGCCATGGTAGCAACGTAGGCTAACACTGATACTCCACACAGTTCCAGACAAGGCAGGTCGCAGCGATAAACAGCAGGGATTTAGACAGCCACAAGCCAAGGGCAATCCGTGGTCCCAGCCACAAGCCAAGGGCAATCCGTGGTCCCAGCCACAAGGGCTAATCGCGTTGCGGGCTACGTTCAAGCTGTCAAGAAAAACTTGCTAGCTTGATATTATTCATATTTACAGAGCCCATACGAGTTTGTTATAAATCAGATGTACTGTATGGTGTGTGTGTGTGGGGGGGTGGGGGGGGTGTAAATTACATTTAATTGTATGGTGTGGGTGGGGGATAAATCACATGTAATTGTATGGTGTGTGGGGGGATGAATCACATTTAACTGTATGGTGTTGGGGTGATAAATCACATGTAACTGTATGGTGTGGGGAGGGGGGGGAGGTGTGCAACAGGTAAAGTGGAGCAGTGTGTCCCCCTGTCTGGGTCTCTGTCTCTGTGATTAATTGTGTCCGTCAGGGATGTTTCACCAGCCCAGCCATGAGGTCCAGCCGGAATAGAGAGAGAGGGAGGGAGGGAGGAAGAGAGACTGGGCAGTAGAGAGAGAGAGAGAGAGCGAGAGACGGAGCTTAGAGAGGAGAGAGATGGGGGGAAAGTAAAAGAGGGATAGAGTGTGTGTGTGTGTGTGTGTGATTTGGTGTGAACAGCTGTCTGATAATTGCAGCTTGCATTAATTAAGCCATGAAGAAATGAGCCGCCAGAGACAGACAAACATGAAATACTGTTTACCTACAAGGAGTCGGACAAGGACACCTTCCACTCGGAGACCTAGACGTGTCACATTTGTCCCTTCCCCGACAACGGTTCCATTTGCAGACTGCCACGGTGAGAGAGAGCACGCTACGTGGCTGGGTGCCCTGTGGAAAAATAGTGCCCTAGTTGGGAAGTAGTGCTGACAGTCACTGGAGACCGAGACTGCAGTCGTACATTCTCTCAGCCTGACTCAGCGGCCACTCTGACAACATAAGCAATGACCACCCAATTGCCTTTTAATTATTTACATAACGCCACCCTCTAAATTCTGCTCCCTCTGTTAATACCCCCTCCAGGGCTCCCTGTTAATACCACCTCCAGGGCTCACTGTTAATACCCCCTCCAGGGCTCCCACTGTTACTACCACCTCCAGGGCTCACTGTTAATACCCCCTACAGGGCTCCCTCTGTTAAAACCCCCTCCATGGCTCCCTGTTAATACCCCCTCCAGGGCTCCCTTTTAACACCCCCTCCAGGGCTCCCTCTGTTAATACCCCCTCCAGGGCTCCCTCTGTTAAAACTCCCTCCATGGCTCCCTGTTAATACCCCCTCCAGGGCTCCCTGTTAATACCCCCTCCAGGGCTCCCTCTGTTAATACCCCCTCCAGGGCTCCCTCTGTTAAAACCCCCTCAAGGGCTCCCTGTTAATACCCCCTCCAGGGCTCCCTCTGTTAATGACCCCCTCCAGGGCTCCCTCTGTTAAAACACCCTCCAGGGCTCCCTGTTAATACCCCCTCAAGGGCCCCCTGTTAATACCCCCTCCAGTGCTCCCTGTTAATACCCCCTCCAGGGCTCCCTGTTAATACCCCCTCCAGGGTTCTCTATTAATACCCCCTCCGGGGTTCTCTGTTAATACCGCCTCTAGGGCTCCCTCTGTTAATACCCCCTCCAGGGCTCCCTGTTAATACCCCCTCCAGGGCTCACTGTTAATACCCCCTCCAGGGCTATCTGTTAATACCCCCTCAAGGGCTCACTGTTAATACCCCCTCCAGGGCTCACTGTTAATACCCCCTCCAGGGCTCCCTGTTAATACCCCCTCCAGGGCTCCCTGTTAATACCCCCTCCAGGGTTCCCTGTTTATACCCCCTCCAGGGCTCCCTGTTAATACCCCCTCCAGGGCTCCCTGTTAATATCCCCTCCAGTGCTCACTGTTAATACCCCCTCCAGTGCTCACTGTTAATACCCCCTCCAGGGCTCACTGTTAATACCCCCTCCAGTGCTCACTGTTAATACCCCCTCCAGGGCTCACTGTTAATACCCCCTCCAGTGCTCACTGTTAATACCCCCTCCAGGGCTCCCTCTGTTAATACCACCTCCAAGGCTCACTGTTAATACCCCTCCAGGGCTCCCTGTTAATACCCCCTCCAGGGCTCCCTCTGTTAATACCCCCTCCATGTTCCCTGTTAATACCCCCACCAGGGCCCACTGTTAATACCCCCTCCAGTGCTCACTGTTAATACCCCCTCCAGGGCTCCCTGTTAATACCCCCTCCAGGGCTCCCTCTGTTAATACCCCCTCCAGGGGTCACTGTTAATACCCTCTCCAGGGCTCCCTGTTAATACCCCCTCCAGGGTTATGTTAATACCCCCTCCAGGGCTCCCATTTAATACCCCCTCCAGGGCTCACTGTTAATACCCCCTTCAGGGATCCCTGTAAATAACCCCTCCAGGGCTCCCTGTAAATACCCCCTCCAGGGCTCACTGTTAATACCCCCTCTAGTGCTCCCTGTTAATACCCCTCCAGGGTTCCTGTATACCTGGTTCTCTGTTAATACCTCCAATACCCCTCCAGGGTTCTCTGTTAATACCCCCTCCAGGGCTCCCATTTAATACCCCCTCCAGGGCTCACTGTTAATACCCCCTCCAGGCTTCCCTGATAATGCCCCCTCCAGGGCTCCATTTGTTTATACCCCTTCCAGGGCTCCCTGTTAATACCCCATCCAGGGCCCACTGTTAATACCCCCTCCAGGGCTCACTGTTAATTCCCCCTCCAGGGCTCTCTGTTAATACCCCCTCCAGGGCTCCCTCTGTTAATACCCCTTCCAGGGTTCCCTGTTAATACCCCCTCCAGGGCTCCCTGTTAATACCCCCTCCAGGGGTCACTGTTAATACCCTCTCCAGGGCTCCCTGTTAATACCCCCTCCAGGGCTCACTGTTAATACCCCCTCCAGTGCTCACTGTTAATACCCCCTCCAGGGCTCACTGTTAATACCCCCTCCAGGGCTCCCTCTGTTAATACCACCTCCAAGGCTCACCTTTAATACCTCTCCAGGGCTCCCTGTTAATACCCCCTCCAGGGCTCCCTCTTTTAATACCCCCTCCAGGGTTCCCTGTTAATACCCCCACCAGGGCCACTGTTAATACCCCCTCCAGTGCTCACTGTAAATACCCCCTCCAGGGCTCCCTGTTAATACCCCCTCCAGGGCTCCCTCTGTTAATACCCCCTCCAGGGGTCACTGTTAATACCCTCTCCAGGGCTCCTTGTTAATACCCCCTCCAGGGTTCTGTTAATACCCCCTCCAGGGCTCCCATGTAATACCCCCTACAGGGCTCACTGTTAATTCCCCCTTCAGGGCTCCCTGTTAATACCCCCTCCAGGGCTCTCTGTAAATACCCCCTCCAGGGCTCACTGTTAATACCCCCTCTAGTGCTCCCTGTTAATACCCCCTCCAGGGCTCACTGTTTATACCCCCTCCAGGGCTCCCTGTTTATACCCCCTCCAGGGCTCCCTGTTAATACCCCCTCCAGGGCTCCCTGTTAATACCCCCTCCAGGGCTCACTGTTAATAGCCCCTCCAGGGCTCCCTGGTAATATTCCCTCCAGGGCTCACTGTTAATACCCCCTCCAGGGCTCCCTGTTAATACCTCCTCAAGGGCTCCCTGTTAATACCCCCTCCAGGGCTCCCTCTGTTAATACCCCCTCCAGGGCTCCCTGTTAATACACCTTCCAGGGCTGCCTGTTAATATCCCCTCCAGTGCTCCCTCTGTTAATACCCCCTCCAGGGCTCCACCTATTAATACCCCCTCCAGGGCTCCCAGTTAAAACCCCCTCAGGGCTCCCAGTTAATACCCCCTCCAGGGCTCAATGTTAATACCCCCTCCAGGGCTCCCTGTTAATACATCCTCCATTGCTCCCTGTTAATATCCCCTACAGGGTTCTCTGTTAATACCCCCTCCAGGGCTCCTATTTAATACCCCCTCCAGGGCTCACTGTTAATACCCCCTCCAGGCTTCCCTGATAATGCCCCCTCCTGGCTCCCTTTGTTTATACCCCCTCCAGTGCTCACTGTTAATACCCCTTCCAGGGCTCCCTGTTAATACCCCCTCCAGGGCTCCCTCTGTTAATACCCCCTCCAGGGGTCACTGTAAATACCCCCTCAGGGCTCCCAGTTAATACCCCCTTCCAGGGTTCCCTGTTAATACCCCCTCCAGTGCCCACTGTTAATACCCCCTCCAGTGCTCACTGTTAATACCCCCTCCAGGGCTCACTGTTAATACCCCCTCCAGGGCTCACTGTTAAAAACCCCTCCAGGGCTCCCTGTTAATACCCCCTCCAGGGCTCCCTCTGTTAATACCCCTTCCAGGGTTCCCTGTTAATACCCCCTCCAGGGCCCACTGTTAATACCCCCTCCAGTGCTCACTGTTAATACCCCATCCAGGGCTCCCTGTTAATACCCCCTCCAGTGCTCCCTCTGTTGATACCCCCTCCAGGGGTCACTGTTAATACCCCTTCCAGGGTTCTCTGTTAATACCCCCTCCAGGGCTCCCATTTAATAACCCCTCCAGGGCTCACTGTTAATACCCCCTCCAGGCTTCCCTGTTAATATCCCTTCAGGGCTCCCGTTGTTTATACCCCCTCCAGGGCTCCCTGTTAATACCCCCTCCAGGGCCCACTGTTAATACCCCCTCCAGTGCTCACTGTTAATACCCCTTCCAGGGCTCCCTGATAATACCCCCTCCAGGGCTCCCTCTGTTAATACCCCCTCCAGGGGTCACTGTAAATACCCCCTCAGGGCTCCCAGTTAATACCCCCTTCCAGGGTTCCCTGTTAATACCCCCTCCAGTGCTCACTGTTAATACCCCCTCCAGGGCCCACTGTTAATACCCCCTCCAGGGCTCACTGTTAAAACCCCTTCCAGGGCTCCCTGTTAATACCCCCTCCAGGGTTCCCTCTGTTAATACCCCTTCCAGTGTTCCCTGTTAATACCCCCTCCAGGGCCCATTGTTAATACCCCCTCCAGTGCTCACTTTTAATACCCCCTCCAGGGCTCCCTGTTAATACCCCCTCCAGGGCTCCCTCTGTTAATACCCCCTCCAGGTGTCACTGTTAATACCCCCTCAGGGCTCCCAGTTAATACCCCCTTCCAGGGTTCCCTGTTAATACCCCCTCCAGGGCCCACTGTTAATACCCCCTCCAGTTCTCACTGTTAATACCCCCTCCAGGGCTCCCTGTTAATACCCCCTCCAGTGCTCCCTCTGTTAATACCCCCTCCAGGGGTCACTGTTAATACCCCCTCCAGGCTTCCCTGTTAATATCCCTTCAGGGCTCCCGTTGTTTATACTCCCTCCAGGGCTCCCTGTTAATACCCCCTCCAGGGCCCACTGTTAATTCCCCCTCCAGGACTCACTGTTAATACCCCCTCCAGGGCTCCCTGTTAATACCCCCTCCAGGGCTCCCTCTGTTAATACCCCCTCCAGGGTTCCCTGTTAATACCCCCTCCAGGGCCCACTGTTAATACCCCCTCCAGTGCTCACTGTTAATACCCCCTCCAGGGCTCCCTGTTAATACCCCCTCCAGGGCTCCCTCTGTTAATACCCCCTCCATGGGTCACTGTTAATACCCCCTCCAGGGCTCCCTGTTAATACCCCCTCCAGGGTTCACTGTTAATACCCCCTCCAGGGCTCCCATTTAATACCCCCTCCAGGGCTCACTGTTAATACCCTCTCCAGTGCGCACTGTTAATACCCCCTCCAGGGCCCACTGTTAATACCCCCTCCAGGGCTCACTGTTAAAACCCCCTCCAGGGCTCCCTGTTAATACCCCCTCCAGGGCTCCCTCTGTTAATACCCCTTCCAGTGTTCCCTGTTAATACCCCCTCCAGGGCCCATTGTTAATACCCCCTCCAGTGCTCACTTTTAATACCCCCTCCAGGGCTCCCTGTTAATACCCCCTCCAGGGCTCCCTCTGTTAATACCCCCCTCCAGGTGTCACTGTTAATACCCCCTCAGGGCTCCCAGTTAATACCCCCTTCCAGGGTTCCTGTTAATACCCCCCTCCAGGGCCCACTGTTAATACCCCTCCAGTGCTCACTGTTAATACCCCCTCCAGGGCTCCCTGTTAATACCCCCTCCAGTGCTCCCTCTGTTAATACCCCCTCCAGGGGTCACTGTTAATACCCCCTCCAGGCTTCCCTGTTAATATACCTTCAGGGCTCCCGTTGTTTATACCCCCTCCAGGGCTCCCTGTTAATACCCCCTCCAGGGCCCACTGTTAATACCCCCTCCAGGACTCACTGTTAATACCCCCTCCAGGGCTCCCTGTTAATACCCCCTCCAGGGCTCCCTCTGTTAATACCCCCTCCAGGGTTCCCTGTTAATACCCCCTCCAGGGCTCCCTGTTAATACCCCCTCCAGGGCTCACTGTTAATACCCCCTCTAGTGCTCCCTGTTAATACCCCCTCCAGGGCTCACTGTTAATACCCCCTCCAGGGCTCACTGTTAATACCCCCTCCAGGGCTCCCTGTTAATACCCCCTCCATGGCTCCCTGTTAATACCACCTCCAGGGCTCACTGTTAATACCAACTCCAGGGCTCCCTCTGTTAATACCCCCTCCAGGGCTCCCTGTTAATACCCCCTCCATGGCTCACAGTTAATACCTCCTCCAGGGCTTCCTCTGTTAATACCCCCTCCAGGGCTGCCTCTGTTATTACTCGCTCCTTTTCCATCTTGGTTTGTTACTGCAGCAGGGCTTTGGATGTTTAGTTGGTTGGGGAGCATTTTCATTGTTCAAGAGCCAAGAAACTCCCTATTGATAGACTACTGGTGACTTGTCAATTAACATTATAGAGCTTCTGTCTGGCTGCTTGGACCACAGGTCACACAGGGCATGTTTGTCTGTAACACTTTTTGTGGTCCCTTTTCACTTTGATGTGAATTAAGCAAATTAAAAATAAGTTTTGTCTGCTCTGAACTTGAAAGGCTGGGACTCAGATATGTTAGGCCAGGGGGCGGTGGATGGAGTGGAGGTGCTAGGATGTGGAATGGCATTGACTCAACTCGGAGGACGGTGGAATGGTAATATGCCTCCACAAACACATCTGCTAAATGGCATATTATTTTTATTATTATTACAAACTACCGCGGGAGAACACAGGCCATCTCTGATCAATTACTCGCTCCCCTGGGCAAATTTGTCCTCCTTTCAATGTCTGAAGCGACAGATTAATTAAAAACACCTACAGAACCTATGAAAGCAAAAGCTTCACTGATTGGAGCTTTCATTTGTCCAATTAGGCAGCTAATAAAGACAATTTAGAACCCAAGTGAACCACAACTCTAAAGTTGTACAACACATGGCAGTAACACTGTCAGCTTCATCCTAATTCACTGTATACTTTGGAAGTAAGGTAGAGCTCAGTTGGTAGAGCATGGAGTTTGCAATGCCAGGGTTGTGGTTTCGATTCCCATGGGGGGCCAGTATGAAAATGTATGCGCTCATTAACTGTAAGTCGCTCTGGATAAGAGCGTCTGCTAAATGACTAAAATGTAAATATACTATTTTCATGACATAGACTGACCAGGTGAATCCAGGTAAAAGCTGTGATCCCTTATTGACGGTCACCTGTAATATCCACTTCAATTAGTGTGGAGAAGATCTGCAAAGAGGAGTGGGACAAAATCCCTCCTGAGATGTGTGTAAACCTGGTGGCCAACTACAAGAAACGTCTGACCTCTGTGATTGCCAACAAGGGTTTTGCCTCCAAGTACTAAGTCATGTTTTGCAGAGGGGTCAAATACTTATTTCCCTCATTAAAATGCAATCAATTTATAACATTTTTGACGTGCGTTTTTCTGGATTTTGTTGTTGTTATTCTGTCTCTCACTGTTCAAATAAACCTACCATTAAAATTGGGCAAACATTCAAATTCAGCAGGGGATCAAATACTTAATTCCCTCACTATAAGTAAATTATTAATGTTGAGTATGCAGGGAGAAAACCAAAAAAATGATGTCGTTATGCAAATCGAGCCTCGCCGCTTCACCCCGGTAAATAATGTCCTCATCATTTGTCAAACAACATATTTATGTAGACGGTAAATGTACTTTTCGTCTGACATTAAAAATGATCTCAGCAGCTACCTTAACCTCTGACACCTTTCAAGCAATCACGACTTGCATTCTTTCAAAGGAAAAAAGTAGCCTGATATTAAACAAAACATGCAGTATCACAAGGTAATAAGCTTCTTAGTTTCGTCATATCTTAGTTATCAGGAAACTGACCTTTGAGCAAGTTTTATGTAGTTCTTCTGACTGTGTCAACTACGGCAGGCTTTGC
The DNA here is from genome assembly GCF_020615455.1 of Coregonus clupeaformis. Lineage (NCBI taxonomy): Eukaryota > Metazoa > Chordata > Actinopteri > Salmoniformes > Salmonidae > Coregonus > Coregonus clupeaformis. The sequence goes on from NC_059202.1 coordinate 22,018,868, forward strand.
TATATAAAAGCCAGTCTGAGTTACAATAGAAGACAATAATGTTGGCGGTGGCCCCTACCAGTACTGTAATGTGTTTCTACTTGGCTTCTCTTAACCCTCTGTGACAAGATTAAACTAAAGAACATTCCCCCTGTACGTGGCCGCCCTGCCAAATGAGAGCTGACTACCCTGCTCATACCACCAAAGAATTAATGCACAAAGCCATCTCAAAATCCATGACTCATTTGCTTTGCTGTTCTGCCTCTCATTCTCCCTCCCTCCATCCCTCCCTTCTTGCAACCCTCCCTCCCTCCATCCCTCCCTTCTTGCAACCCTCCCTACCGCCTCTCTCTCGCTCCCCAACAGACTGAGAATCAATGCAGTCACGTCTTTAAGAGCAGAAGTAAATGTATCTCCATAATGGCAGCCAAGTGAGATTTTAACTTCTGATATGACTCACAAAACGTAGCCTGTGACAGCTTAATGGGCTGACGCATCAATCCACCAAAAACCCACCTCTAACTTTTGCTCATTAGTCCACTTGAGAAGGGATGTCTACTCTACTAGACTACTACTAGTACAGAGGTTCCCTGGCTGGATCTCTGGCAATATGCTGGCCGGTAAAGAGTGGTCGGAGGGGGATGACGTGTGTCCACCAGCCAGTGCTAAGAGCCGTGTGCAGAGAAGTGGAGAAAAGCACAGCAGATGGGACGATGCTGGGGCTTTGATCTAGCTTCTGAATAGCAAATCTCCCAGAGTTGGAGAGTAGAGAGGCACAGTCTAAATGGCTGAAGGCACACGGGTCTCCTCTGAGCTGCCTGAGAGACTCGCTCATTTTCAAAAAAGAGGCCCAGAGATAAGTGCTTGGTTTCCAGGGATTTTGAAACTCATTGAAAGTCACAGGGAAGTACAAAGCCAGGGAAAACAGGGACAGAAAGTAGACTTGTGGATGTTTCAAGGCCTCGGATGCTCTGCAGTCGGCTATGCATTGAGTCTCTCAAGGTTATTTCCTGTTGTGAATCATAGATACAAATGGATTCGCAGTGTTGAAGAAACCTGACTGATCTTATTAACCAATGGTTGTTTTCTTTTTAGTTTAGTTTTAGAGTTTTACAGGCCCAGTGCAGTCAAAAATGTGATTTTCCTGTGTTTTATATATATTTCCACACTATGAGGTTGAAATAATGTGAAATTGTGAAAATGATGATAATGCTCTAGGTTACTTCCAGTGAGACGCCCAGTGAGACGCCCGCTGACACCGACTTGGGTCCCTATTTGTTAGTGAGAGCCTGTGCATCTGTCAATCAATGCGAGAGGAAGTGAGTCCCTGGCAAGGCAGGCAAGCTGATGAATATTCCTCAGTGATCAATGATAGAGTGAGGCCTGCATAGAACTGTAGATGCTGGAACCAAGGGAATGCAGAGGGAATGCAGAAAAGACCGACTGAAATTTCAAGCTGTTTTGGTGGGATGGAGTTTTGGCCTTCCGTGGTGACATCCCCATGCAGTAAATAAGTTAATAGTCCAATTGCTCTTTGCTATGAAGCTATTTTTGTTTATTTTTGACCATTTTAATTGAAAACAGTCACGGTAAGGTACTTCAAGAGACATTTAAAAAAAAATCAACTTCATATTCATCATCTCCAGCACCACCCCAACATCAACATATGTGAAAATGGCACGCTTCTATGTTTTGTAGTAAAAAATTAGTAAGTAGTAAGTTTTTCCAATGACATCATCAACCAATCAGTAGACAATTAGTAGGCAATTACTAGCCAATACCTACTCATAATTAGCTCAAATCACACAATGCGCACATATGATGTCATTGGAAACACTTATCTCCCTCTATCTTTTTTTACACAAAACATAGAAATGTTTTCACATATGTGACCTGTTTCAGGAAGCTAGGCGTATGTCACATGTCACTACTTCACAGGAGAGGCATTTGAACATGGCAGAAATGCCTTCTGGCATTTTTCTTCATGTGAACTTTCATGTGCCTTAATAACAAACTTGTATGCCATCTGTAAATACAAATACAATTGTTAAATTACGAGCCTAGTTGGTTCAGCCACAGAAAAAGACAGGAACCTTCCCGCTAGCCATGATTGGCTGAGATAATGGATGGACTGGACATGACGAGAGATGAGTTCGGATTGGTCTGCCATGTAGCACGCTTCTGTCTATACCATGAGCTCAGTATATGTAGATAATCCTTGCTACCGCTGCTTTTTTTAAAGATGTAACGTTAGCCATGCAGAACTGCAAAAGTGTAGCTACTGCTCTCAACAACATTGCTGCCCTGAATTTAGCAGGCGCTATCGAGAAAGATCAGTGGGAAAAAGTTGTGATGGACTACTTTCTGCACACGGTCAGTGTGAACCGGAGTGAGTTAACACAATGGGCCAAACAAGTTGAAGCTCCAAACAAACGGAAACGACACAGGACGTCTTACCTAGTTAAAGTGGTTCCAGTCTGCCGTGAAGCATTCATGCATGTATACGGGTAAGAGTCTAGCTACATTTTCAGATATTATACATTTGTAATTGTGTCAGAAAGTCATTTTCATTGCAAGTTAAAGCGTACTGTTAACTAGCTAGTGAACGTTAGCTTGCTGGCTTGCTAGCTAACGTTACATGTATGATCTGTGTAGTAATATTATTCATATCTCAGGAAACCATTTGCATTGCTAGTTATAGCCTAATGTTAGCTAGCTAGCTAACATTGAACCTAGTTGGTTAGCTTTAGCTACCTGCAAATTCATACTACAACATTTCATGCATGGTGGCTAGCTATGACAGTCCGTTTGTACTGAATAGGTTATGATTCATTGTTTACCTAGCTAGCTATATTTTTAAACAAAAGACTCCACTTCACCAGATGATTACATGACCCATCAAGTTAGCCAGGTATGTCTGGGGGTGATTACAGCCATCTATTGTATTTCATGAACATGTGTACATGTCTAGACAATAGTGACCCATCCAGCTAGATGTGGCTAAGGGGTGGTTATAGCATTTATTTCATATAACCCATCAATTTAGACAAGTATGTCTGGGTAAGCATCATCTAATAATTATAAAATATGTATAAAATATTTTTATCTGGACACTTTCTATTTTTATGTTGCTACTATGCAAATAAGCAAGTAACCATTGCACTGTACCATTTACACCTTCTGTATCCTGTGCGTGTGACAAATAAACATTGATTTGATTTGATATAGTGTTTACCAGAGATGGTAATGTGAAGAACAACATGACCTGCACCAAAGTCAGATTAGCATATAGGCCAAGGACTAGTAAAGTGTATTTTTACCTGAAGGCTACTACTTTCACCACTTTTAGTCTTGAAATCTTTGGTTGTTTACTATGCTACATTACTCACTCTGTTTAGCACATGGCCTCACATGTGAATCCTTAAAGAGATGGGTGGGGCTAAGGCTTAAGAGGGTGTAAACAATGCTGAATAGGTGTAGGTGTACCAAAACATTCAAGGGCCATTTTCTCAAAAGTTGGGTTACAAGTTTAGCAACTGTCAAAGCAGAATTACTTTCTCATTGTTCCTCAACTACAGTGTATGATACACCATTTTGTAGCTCTGAGTCTCTGTTTTATCCGAGGTGGTCGGTCACATGATGTTGGGGTGGTGCAGGAGATGATGAATATGCTGATTAAAAAAATCCTTTAATTGATACCCATTTATATTGGAATCGCGATAAAAACGGCTGCATCGGACCTTTAAAGGTAGACTCAGTGATATGATGTAGATGCAGAAAGTAAACAGCATAGTGGGTCAATTTCCGCAACAACTAAGAGCGTTGAAGCGTGTGGCTCAACCTCTCTGGTGTTTTGGTGCCCTGGCTACCACACTGTGAACAGTGTGAAGCAAACCCGTGTGCATGCGCAGATACTGTGTGTGACTGTGAGAAAAAAAAGTATTGCATCTCACTCATCGTGCTTCACTGAGTCTACCTTTAATATAGGAACGTGTTGAAACATTTAGGTAGTGTACGCTATTTTTTTTATTGTTAATGTATTCCATGAATTAAAGTGTATGTGGAGAAGGCAATTTATCATACATCGCCTGTTGCAAGGACTTGCCCCAGGAGGCCTTGTTGCTGAGGGGATGTTAACATTTTAAATTAAATAACATTTAAAAATCGTTTCTATATGCCAAACAGAAAACCCTTAAACTGCATCAGTAATGGACCACTGCCCTGCTCAAGAAGTATCATTGAATCACTGTCAATACAAACGGAGTAGAGGGAATGTTCTCTGGCGTTAAGGGTTTCATTTTACCTTCAATTTACAACGGCTCAGTATCCATGGCATGTTGTTAGGGGTAAAGACAGGATCTTAAAATCTGATGACATAGCCTAACAGCATGAGACCGTAACATCCAAAACATAACACAACCTTGTATGCTGCACATTACACATTACAGTGCCATAACTCAAGTGAATCTATACGTTATTGTAACATTGCCTGTCACAGGGAACATTTATGACCAACGGTTATAATTGAACACATCACAGTAATTAACATGTGACCGCTGGATGCAGTAGTTACCCAGGAAACCAAAATTGTTTATTTGAATCTTCCCAGAACATTCATTAGGTTGCCCCCAAAGTTTTTATAACACAAAAACTGTCAAGTTGTGCTGATGATTATACAATGTTTCTATAGAACATCCGCCTGATGTTGCAAGAACGTTCCCAGAACACATTTTGTTATTACATAATGTGGAAACCTAAGAAGAACCTTAGAGTAATGTTCTGTTTTGGTTGTTACAGATTATGTGCACAATATTTTAGTGAATGTTAGGAGAACATTCCAAGGATATTTTATTTAAAACATTTTCTGAAGAAATGTTTTTTAAAAATAATCTAAAACAGTATTTTAATATTTTTGGGATGTTATCATCCTGATGTTAGATAAAAACCCTAACTAGAACTTAATGGAAAGGTTAGCTAATGTCCTGGGAATGTTCCTGGTTTGCTGGCTAGTCTCCCAGTGACTCCCATGTATTGTCACATCAAAACCTCCTGTCAGTTCTTAAAGGAGTAGCCCACCATTATAAGCCTAGAGAAATTTCAAGGAGCACTAACTGCAGCGAGCAAAACAAGCTATATTCATGTACAAAAATGAGCCATGACAGCTACATATTGTTATTTATTTGTTTTTGGATAGCTTTATCAAATTCCCAACACATCTAAAATGCAGTTCTTACTCATCTTCATTGACAGGCAAGGTCTTGAAAAGTCAAATGTAAAGGAAGGAGTTTACGAAAGGTTACTTCCAGTGAGACGCCCGCTGACACCGACTTGGGTCCCTATTTGTTAGTGAGAGCCTGTGCAACTGTCAATCAATGCGAGAGGAAGTGAGTCCCTGGCAAGGCAGGCAAGCTGATGAATATTCCTCAGTGATCAATGATAGAGTGAGGCCTGCATAGAACTGTAGATGCTGGAACCAAGGGAATGCAGAGGGAATGCAGAGCAGAGCAGGGCCGGACTACCACGGGGGCACCTACCTCCAGGGGGCCCCCCCAACTACCTCAAAAATGTAAAAATGAAATACTTTATTTTTTAAACAGCTAACGTCCTTTCATTCCAACACATTTTGCCATGGGCAGAGAGAAAATGTTGCTGTTTTAAAGCTAATTTCCTCCTATTCTACACATTTTGCCATTGCTTATGATGTGTTCATATGCAATCTGGAGGGCCCCGAGAAAAGGTTCAATTGAGACTATGCGAATGTTGTAAATGTCCTTACATTTGTTAATGATAATACATTCATTCAGATACAGAGGGCAGGCTTGCAAGTGACTGCAAATTCTGAACTTTTTGTGGTGTAACACGCATCTATTTGTTGTGCTGATATCTGCTACTATCATCATCAGCCCACTTGGCAGTGACAGTTCTCACACTGCAGGTCTCGAGGTGCAAACTTGTCCAACACAAACATCACCAACACCAACACCCACCATGAACCTGGAGTCCTGTGTAGCTCAGTTGGGAGAGCATGGCCAGTATAGATTCCCACGGGGGGCCAGTATGATTTTTTTATTTTTTTATATAAAATGTATGCACTCACTAACTGTAAGTCGCTCTGGATAAGAACGTCTGCTAAATGACGTAAATGTAAATGACAGACATTTTGAAAGCTTGCACCTCAGTAATCCTGTCATGAGAATCACTTAATTACATACCTACCATCTCCAAAGAAACGTACACACACACACACACACACACACACACACTCTCGCTGTCACAGCAATGTGCCTGCAGGCTGATGATGCGGGCCCTCTCTTCGCCCTGGTTCGGAGCAAGCTGTGACAAACTGTGGAGGGAAACCGGGGCCAAGTCGCCCGCAGCCATCGCACCTTCTCCCGGCTTCCTAACAGCGAGGAGGACGAGGGTGCCTCTGGGGGGGTGGATGGGTTGGGGGAAGGCGGGCTGAGCGGTGCTGACTGGGTGGGTGACCTTCACAATGTGAGCGAGGGTGTATAAGGAGAGAGTGGCTGTCAGTGGCAGCGGAAGTAAGTAAATAAACAACGGCCCGAGATCCGAGGATCAACTTGGCTACGCTAAACACTCTACGTTAAGGGCCGTGCCACCCAAACCTCTGTCAGCCAGGCTCTGACCCCTAGCTCCCTTAGCTCCTGAGTACCAAGGCTCAGCAGACCTTTTTTTAACACTGAATAATTTTTTTTTTTGCAGTTCTTTGTGTATGACCTCCGTGTGTTTTCAGCGCTCCATGGCGTTAAAGTCAGTTAGCGAGGACAGCGCCCATGGTCTGGAGTCAATGACTTCTGTCAAACAACCCTCCCATGGCAACTGAGTGATGGGGTGTAGGCAGGCAAGTGGGGGGCGGGGTGGGGTGTGTGATATCTACTTCATGACAGTAGATGATACTGTGTGACAAGAGCTATAAATTCCCGATGAATCATTTCGAGAGGGCACCTGTTTTACAGCAGGTTCCTAACCTCTTGGCTGCCTTTCACCCTGTGGCACTCTACATTAGCAGCACCTGTGACGTGAGTCAATATGCATGGGGACGCAGATTTTCTCTCGACACCAGCCTGCCGTAAATGGAGTGAGCACCGTAGGCCTCTAGTCTTGGCTGTGGAGTGGGGCTGAGGTGGCTGTGCACGTGTCTATGGAATATAAAAGGCTTTAATGAATTTCCTGGCACACTGTTTCTAAAGTGACCCTGAACGGTGAGCTAGCTGGAGAACTTCCCCCTATTCCGATGCAGTCTGGCACCAAAGCGAGCCCCCCTGCTCTCTCCTTTGCCAGTCACCAGGAACGGGACAGGCTTGGTTCGATGTAATGGCGGCACATTGCTATTCCCACGGGACGGCAAAGGTTAGACACAGATACGAAAGTGGGATAAAAGAGAGAGGGCTTCCTCTTGAGCTGAAGAGCCTTTGGGAAATGGCAAATAATGTGGAGTTTGCCCAGCCTCTCTCCGATACGGTGGGAGGTAGACAGTACATACTGCAGATATTCAGTTCCATGTTTGTTTCCATGGTCCTCTGTAGCTCAGCTGGTAGAGCACGGCGCTTGTAACGCCAAGGTAGTGGGTTCGATCCCCGGGTCCACCCATACACAAAAATGTATGCACGCACGACTGTAAGTCGCTTTGGATAAAAGCGTCTGCTAAATGGCATATTATTATTATTATTATTATTTGCACACTAAAGTTTGCTGTGGCCATTTGTGCATTTTCCGGGCCAGTTAGCGTGGCTCTTGGGCTCGATCAGCACTCTGGGTAGAATAATTCTGACATACATGGAGTAATAGATCTGGTATTACGTAACACACCTGGAAAGATTTACCTCCTAGATTCTGTCTGAACATGTCTTCTGACCGGCCAAGCACCACGGTTCATCATGGTTCACCAGAGATCAACCAAGTCAACCGTGGTACGTTATCCACGTTCACTGGTCTTCATCTGACAGATGGTCATTGAGCAATCAAAAACAAGATGGGATTAGCTATTCGAGAAGGTTGTCTGAATTCAACTTAAAACATATCCCCATAACATATGACTTTGTCGTCAATAGTACGTGGTCAGGGTCATTCACCTAGTACTTTGTCTTCGAAGCACAGTATGTTCCTCTTGACATGGAAAAATACATTGAAACTAGATCCTTTAGCATCTGAGTCACACTGTTACTCCAACAGATTGCATTGAAAAGAGTCAGTGAGCCTATGTTGCTGTTGTTATTCAAATCAGACAGTGGCGTGGCTTGGCTTGTGGCAGTACTTAGGGACTGTGTCAATCTGTAACAAATGCTTCAAGGTGGCCCGAGGTGTGGTGTGGGCAAAACATATTGTATGACGCACAGCAGGCACCTTGCTGTGAGACAATTTGCCTGAATCAAAGCAGGGGGCTTCTCTGCCATGGCTGCCTACTGGGGTGGCTGTTGCAGATGCTTTGAGCAGCGGGGCTGGGGCTGGGGTGGCGGGCAGTGGTGCGGGAGTGGAACTGCTCTGGGCCCAGTTCCTTGAGGCGACCATGGGAACCGTTTGAAGTGGAGATTTACTCGCCGAACGGGAGGAGGACAAGGTCAACGTTCTTTAAATAATACAAACTACTGTCTGTTGGAGAGGAAGGCAAATTTGGCATGAAAAGAGAATGCTTACCAGGAATCAGAACGCATAGCTATTAATGTAACTACTGTTCCCTGAAGGAGGGAAGAAGGAATAACATACTGTGGGAAGTCAACAACCAATTATTTTCAACTGAAGAAAACTGAATTCATGCCCAACGAGCCAATGAATGCCGAGCCTGCCCTCAGAAGCCCCGCTTTCAGGGTTATAATACTGGGGCTGGCATTCATTTCCTCTATTCAGTATCGCTCTTCAGCGAGCACAAATCCCCTGACGGCGCGGGACCAAAATGTGTTATACCTCGTTACCTCCTTCAGGAAACAGTAGTTATATTTATAACTATACATTCCTTTTCAGTCAGTCACTTGGTATAACATACTATAGGGACATACTGTCACGATCGTCAAACACAGTGGACCAAGGCGCAGCGTGATATACTTTTATTTATATTCACCCACACGAACAAAACAACAAAACGATACGTAAAGTCCTTGGTTTACAACACAAAACCAACACGGAACAAGATCCCACAAAACACTGTGGAAAACAGGCTGCCTAAGTATGGTTCCCAATCAGAGACAACAAGCAACAGCTGACACTCGTTGCCTCTGATTGAGAACCACCCCGGCCAACACAGAAACACATGAGCTAGATAAAGAACCTAGAGCACAAACACATAGAAACTACACACCCTGGCTCAACATAACAGAGTCCCAGAGCCAGGGCATGACAGTACCCTCCCCCAAAGGTGCGGACTGCGACCGCGCCAAACATAAACCGAACAGGGGAGGGCCGGGTGGGCATTCCTCCTCGGAGGCGGTTCCGGCTCCGGGCTTGACCACCACCCTCCAACAATCCCCCCGTAGCCCCTGGTCCGGTCTGGCCCTGCTGGCTGGAGCTGGACTGGACATCGGTGGAGCGGATTGCTCAGGCTCCGATGTGGAGCAGCTGACCGGTACCTGACCAGGCACCGGTGACCCAGGCACGGGCTGTGCCGGGCTGGCGACGCGCACCATTGGCTTGGTGCGGGGAGCAGGAACAGGCCGGGCCGGGCTGGCGACGCGCACCGTAGGCTTGGTGCGAGAGGTAGGAACAGGCCGGACCGGGCTGGCGACGCGCATCACAGGCTTGGTGCGAGGGACAGGAACAGGCCGGACCGCACTGGGAACACACACCATTGGCCTTACCCGGGGATCAGGAACGGGCCGGACCGGACTGGCAACACACCTCAGTACCTCTCGCCGTGCCTCTACATTTTCCTTCCCTCTACTCGCCAATGGCTCCCGTAACCCGGTGGCCTTCTCTCCTCGTCCACTAACTCGCCCCTTATCTGCCTCCAGCAGCCCCGTCGTCCACGGTGTGAGCCCCCCCCCCTAAAAATGTATTGGGCTTGTCTCTCCCCTGTGGATATGGCCTCCATGGCTCTCGCCAGACTCTCCATCCTCTGTTCCCAAGTCCAACCTATCTCCTCCTCATGCTGCTTGACCCAGTCGAGGTGGACATCCGCTAAAGTTACCTCCGGCGTGTACTCCTGGACACGCTGCTTGGTCCAGTATTGGTGGGATCTTCTGTCACGATCATCAAATACAGTGGACCAAGGCGCAGCGTGATATGCAAACATACTTTTATTTATATTCACCCACACGAACAAAACAACAAAACGATACGTGAAGTCCTTGGTTTACAACACAAAACCAACACAGAACAAGATCCCACAAAACACTGTGGAAAACAGGCTGCCTAAGTATGGTTCCCAATCAGAGACAACAAGCAACAGCTGACACTCGTTGCCTCTGATTGAGAACCACCCCGGCCAACACAGAAACACATGAGCTAGATAAAGAACCTAGAACACAAACACATAGAAACTACACACCCTGGCTCAACATAAGAGTCCCAGAGCCAGGGCGTGACACATACAGTTATGCCCCAAGCGTGATCAGAGGGTACCAAACTAGGAGGCCCACGGCAGCCCAAGCATACAAAGGCTCCACCGGCTCCAAAAAGGAATTACAGAAGCCACCGTTTTCCTGACAAGCCTGAAGCCTCATGAAGCCTGAACTGTCACATCCCCATATAGGGAACCATAACCTGCTGAAACTTGGCTATGCACACTGACACGCTTCTACTGCAGCCCAAGTCCATAGACCTCACGGTTCAAAGAACAATGCTTACTTACAAGCATGGAATGTCAGAACTCGTGCAAGGAACACCTGTCGTGACTTGGTAAAGCGTACACGCGTGCTGCATAGTGTAGATCAGAGTCGAAGAATCACAGCAGCCAGAGGCTCAAACCCACAGGGAATTGTGGTAACCGGATAAATGTGCAACCTGCACGCTGCCTGACACCCACTGCCGGACCCAGCCATAACGCACTATGAGCCACACTGGGAGCAGTTACAGCCAAGCGATAAAACCTCACAAAGGCATGTGGGGAACCCCAACTCGCTGCAGCATAGATATCACCAATCGTCACTCCCTGAATAATGTCCAAGCAGCTGCCCTAGTGGAGTGAGCATGCACACCGCTAGGCCCTTTGCTGTCATACGCCAGGGAGATGGCCTCCACAATACAGTGAGAAAGACGCTGCTTAGAAAGCGCCCTACCCTGAGCTGGATTAGCTAAACAGTTGCATTAGGACGTAACATAACTTTTGGAGTAGCCAGGCGCAAACTCCAAACAGGAAGGGTGTACTGATAGCGCGTGGAGATCCCCCACGCACTTGGCCGACGCCAAGGCCATGAGCAGGGCAGTGTTGTAGGAAAGGACCTTCAGGTCCAAAGACTCCAATGGCTCAAACGGAGGCTCACACAGAGCGTCCAGGACCAGCGCCAGGTCTCAGGTCAGTGCCAGAGACTTAGACACTGGTCTGAGCAGACGCACACCTTTCAGGAACCGCACCACCAGAGGATGAGACCCCAGCGTACAGCCGTCAATCCCAACATAACACGCCGAGATGGCTGCCGCATAAACCTTCAAAGTGGGAAAAAAAAAATACCCTGCTCAAAAAACTCTTGCAAAAACATTTAAATGTCCACCAAAGAGCTCTGAAAAAGAGAAACTCCTTTAACCTGACACCAACCCTCAAACGAGCGCCAATTATATGTATACAACCCTCTTGTAGAGGGTGCACTCGCCAACTGTATAGTCGTATTCCGGTTCGAGGGTACACTCCCCTTTCAGGGGCCAAACCAACAGATCCCATATCTGCTGCCATGGGTGCCAAACTCAATAGATCCTGATGACAAGGAGCCCTCCATGGGTCCCTGCCCAAAGGCAGATGATCTCTGGGAACCAGGGTTGTCTGGGCCAACGGGGAGCCATCAGAATCAACAACAGAACCTCCTGATGGACCCTCTCCATGGTGGCCTGAATCAGGCCTACCGTAGGAAACACCAAAGCATCCATTCCCAACGGAGCGCCCAGATCCCTCATTGAGAAGAACAGACGACAATGCGTCTTTTCTTGAGATGTGTAAAGATCGATGTTGGCCCAGCCGAACCTGTCCCATATGTGGGCAACCACCGAGGGGTGCAGTCTCCACTCCGTAGAGATAGGATGCCCCCCCCTGGAAAGTAGATCCGCACCTATGTTGAGAGATCTTACAAGACACCGTCACCCTGAAGGGCAGGAAATGCGCACTGCTCCATATAAGCAGATAACGGGCCAGGTTTAGGAGAGGGAGACTGCGTCCCCCCCTGCCTGTTGATGTACGCCACCGCAGTCCTGTTGACAGACCTTACCAACACATGCTGGCCCTCCAACATCGGAAGGAAATGACTCAGCGCTAGCAAAACAGTCAGTAGCTAGGTAATTGATATGCAGCACCCTTTGCGCTGTTGACCAACATGAGTAATGCCTTGGTGAAATTACAGCTGCATAAATCAAAAGGCAAGGTGGGTGGGAGGCTGTCCTCCCCAGGAAGTGTCATTGCACTTAACCAAAATGGCCGAATGACTCAGCAGAATCCTCCTAACGAAATGCTCTCGTCAGTGAGATGGCGAGCGGGGTTTAAGCCCCCTGTGCTAGCTACTGTGTTGAATATGTTTGTGCAGAATGAGAAGGCAAGAAAACATTTAAGTGGGGGTGAAGGGGGGGGATTCATTCACAAAATGAATAGCTCTCTGACTAAATTACATTTCTGCTGGAATTAAATGATGGGATACAGTCTCTGCACAAGATCACAGTGGGAGGGCAATTTCGCTAAAAGGCTTTTAGTGGATTCATTTGATGTTTCTCCCCCCCCTCCCTTGCTTTTCCCCCCTTTGTTCCATGTCCAGGTGCTCATAAACTACGGCATTCCTTTGCAATGACATTTAGTGGTGAGGACGTGGCCATTAGCCAACGGGGGGAAAAGTGTTCAGGGAGGCGGATGGAGACGGTGGGAGCAGGGAGGTACCTCCTCTGGGTGCTAATTCATCCTCCACCTCCTCCTCAAGTCTGGCCTTATACATAGCATAACAGAAAACACGCTTGCACTCTAAGGGAGGATTTCCAAGACCCAGATTAGGCATAGTCCTGGACTAGAAGGCACATCAGTTGAGATTTTACTATTGACTTTTTAGACCAGAACCAGGGTTAATCTGGCTTCAGAATCAGAGCTATAGGGACAAAAGTACAGTCCCAACTAGAATGAGAGATCTTCACTATACAAGACGCAGTAAATGTCATATACATAAGCATCACATGTACTAGCTGGGCTCAAAGGGGGAAAAAATGAAGCATTTTCTTTCTTAAATTCACAGAGGTTGAGGTAGGCACAAATGCATTGATCCTTTGAGATTGTTAAATAATATGAAAAAGAAGGAGAAAAGCTAGCAATGTGTTTGTTGTTTTCATTGTGGATGTCTGTGTCATTACAAGAGTAGACTAGAGACATGTTCTATGAGGCTCCATGCTGTGTTGCAGTGCAGGGACAAGGCTAGGAGAGATCAATACTCAACCCTCTCCTTTGATGCAGGTCTTTTCAAACACGGCTCAGTATAACAAGCATGCATGCTAGAACAGAAATAACCCTCTTTTGTGTGGATGATGAAAGCCGATGTTGTGAAAGAAAAGCGTTTGCCTCTGTTTACTGCTCACAATCCTTCTCTTTCTCTAGTGTCACACTGAATAGGATGCACATGCTCGCAAATACACATACTGTACTCAATACACGTGCATGCGCGCAATCACGCACAGTCACTCCCACTCACCATACACATTCACACACAGACACACACACTACAAGCCAACACACACCACCCAAACTGATCAATTATGTAATGTCAAAGTCAAAGGGATCATAAAAGTCATTGTGGATATCCCATTGATAACTTAATGATATAGTTCCTAAACAAAATAAATAAATACAAATGTTACGTGTTGAATTCACGTAAAAAATATAAAAAAATGAACCAACCCCTTTATTTTGAATTAGGAGATGACAAAGATATTGTCAAAATAATATTAATTGTTTAGAGTTTGCCAGGGCTTGTTCTGATGACCCATGTATATTTGAATAATGGCCATAATAATACAATGACAGTGATGAATCGCTCCGTTGATGTTACATCAAAGATGTTTATAACTAAACCAAGATAGACCACAGCCTGTCATTTCAAATGTGAAAAAACGAGTCATAGCGGGCAGAACAAGCAAGGAGGTGGGCAGAGCCAAGCACGAGTTAGCAAGATCATATTGGCGCATTCTAGCATGCATTTGCATATTTCCATTAGGGAACACCTACTCTGTGAAGTGTGCATGTGCAATAACTCAATTCGCCGTTGCACTCCTTCTAAACAACGCAAACTTTGGAAGAGGGTAAAGTCTACAAAACGTAGTCCACCATGTTTGTGCTTCATTCTATAGCTAGAGGACTCCTGATATCTCCAGGAGTGATAAGTATAACTTGTGTCTTTATCTGCTGTGGTCTAGTACTGTCTTTCTGCTAGCTAGGGCCATCAACTTTAAGTGCTGCCTGTCTTCCCAGTGACCTACTTGGTGTGTGAACTGTTGACTGCTCATAATTTGGAGATAGTTGTTGACACGTCAACCAGGATCAAGGGGCAGGGCAATTTGTGACTTGTTTTGGTAATTAGTGGCTGTATTGGAGGGGGAGTGGGTTTGTCTCTTTTCTGAGTGTATATAACCAGCTTCTCAGGCTCCATCTCAGTGTGCTTCATTCGGTAGCTAGAGGACTCCTGATATCTCCAGGAGTGATAAGTATAATTTGTGTCTTTATCTGTTGTGGTCTAGTTCTGTCTTTCTGCTAGCTAGGGCCATCAACTTTAAGTGCTGCCTGTCTTCCTAGTGACGTACTTGGTGTGTGAACTGTTGACTGCTCATAATTTGCAGATAGTTGTTGATACATCAACCAGAATCAAGGGGCAGGGCAATTTGTGACTTGTTTTGGTAATCATGTGGAATTCCGGGTCTCTGGCAGCATTTGGAACTGCCGATCTGCGGTCAAGAACGCAGAGTTCATCTCAGCCTATGCTGCCCTTCAGTCCCTTGACATTTTAGCCCTGATGGAGACATGGATCACTCTAGAAAACACTGCTACTCCAGCTGCTCTTTCTTCATCTGACTATGTTTTCTCTCATAGTCCGAGAGCATCTGGTCGTCGTGGTGGTGGCACAGGGCTACTCATTTCTCCCAAGTAGAGATTTTCAATTTTCTCGCTCTCTCACCTGTTCATCTCCTCATTTGAATTCCATGCTGTCACTGTCGCTTGTCCACTCAAACTTAACATTATTGTCATCTGTCGCCCACCATATGCCCTTGGAGAGTTCCTCAATAAGCTTGACACCTTGATAAGCTCATTTCCTGACAATGGCTCACCGCTCTTCGTACTTGGCAACATCAACCTCCTGACGTCTGCCTTCAATTCATTTCTTTCCAACTCTCTCTTTCCCCTCTTTGCCTCTTTTGACCTCACCCTTTCCCAATCCTCTCCAACTCACAAGGCATGCATTACACTTGACCTTATCTTTACAAGAGGCTGTTCGCCTACTAATCTCACTGCAACCCCCCTCCAGGTCTCTGATAACTGCTTTCTCCATTTCCTCCAACCCTAACCACTCAGTCCCTACCCAGATGGTTATGCGCCGTCTCAATCTTCACTCTCTCTCTCCTCTTCTATCCTATCATCTCTCCCTTCTGCTAAATCCCTCTCCCTCCTGTCTCCTGATTCTGCCTCTCCACCCTCTCAGGGCTGGGCGTCTCAAGCTCTGCACACTCTTGGATTGCATCTTACCTGGCAGGCCGCTCCTACCAGGTGACGTGGAGAGGATCTGTGTCTGCACCACGTACTCTCACTACTGGTGTCCCCCAGGGCTCTTCTCTATATACACCAAGTCACTTGGCTCTGTCATATCCTCACACAGTCTCTTCTATCATAGCTATGCGGATGACAATCAACACATTTTCTCCTTCACCCTTTCTGACACCTAGGTGGCGACATGCATCTCTGTGTGCCTGGCAGATATCTCAACTTGGATGTCGGCCCACCACCTCAACCTCGACAAGACGGAACTGCTCTTTCTCCCAGGGAAGGCCTGCCCAAAGACTTCTCCATCACGGTTGACAACTCCACAGAGTCGCCCTCCCAGAATACAAAGAACCTTGGCGTGACCCTGGACAAAACTCTGTCGTTCTATGCAAACATCAAAGCAGTGACCCGCTCCTGCAGGTTCAGCTCTACAACATCCGTACAGTACGACCCTACCTCATAAAGGAAGTGGCGCAGGTCCTAATCCAGGCACTTGTCCTCACCTGTCTGGACTACTGCAACTCGCTGTTGGCTGGGTTCCCCGCTTGTGCCATCAAACCCCTGTAACTTATCCAGAACGCTACAGCCAGCCTGGTTTTCAACCTTCCCAAGTTCTCTCATGTCACCCCGCTCCTTTGCACACTCCACTGGCTTCCAGTTGAAGCTTGCATCCACTACAAGACCATGGTGCTTACCTACGGAACAGCAAGAGGAACTGCCCCTCCCTACCTTCAGGCTATGCTCAAACCCTACACCCCAACCTGAGCGCTCCGTTCTGCCTCCTCAGGTCTCTTGGCCCTCCCACCCATACGGGAGGGCAGCTCCAGCTCAGCCCAGTCCAAGCTTTCTCTGTCCTGCCACCCCAATGGTGGAACCAGCTTCCCCATGAAGCTAGGACAGCAGAGTCCCTTTCCATCTTCCAAAAACATCTGAAACCCTCTTCAAACAGTATCTTAAATAATCCTCCTCCTCACCTCAACCCTCTTCTAGCTCTGACTCTACTGATAGCTAGAGTCAGAACTTTCTATGCCTGTGATATGTGGTTGTCCCACCTAGCTATCTTAAGATGAATGCATTAACTGTAAGTCACTCTGGATAAGAGTGTGTGTTAAATGACTAAAATGTAAAATGTAATTCTAGTTTTCGGAACAGAAAACTGTATTGAGATCAAATGTTTCATCGATGAGATAATTAGCAGAATGTCGGCCCAAATCCATCTCATTCCATTTTCTCCCACTACCGGACACTGGGCTTCCTCTCACAACCATACTTGGGAATGAGTGGAAACGCTAAGCGGATGCTTCACATTTATACATCCGATGAAATATCTGTCTCGTTGTTCTACCTGTGGTTACATGATCTCCAAAATGGCCACCCGGTTTCTGTCCATTCCTGCACTCAATATGAACCATTATGGGACTAGTATCTCTGAGTAGAACTTAAGTACAAAATATAAATGCATCGCTATTGAAACGGGTAATTTACACAGCTCAAAGGCCAACGCGACTACTAGAGCTCTATTCATAATTAATTACACATTTCCTAATGCCCTACTAGCTTGAGTCTGCTGGACCAATAGCATCAATGACAGGACGGGAATAAAGAACCATCTATCTCAGACAGATAATCACTCTAATTGTTAGCACTTTGGAGAAAGTTTGGAGACATTTACATGTCAGGAGACGCTGTGATTGTGTGATTACTTGGTATTAGTCATGATGTCTGTGCAGGGAGGGGTAATCAGAGATAATTGTCCCCAATCATCGCAACGTTTCATCTTATCACTCATGCAACTGCACTTTTTAATTTCAACAGAGTTTAAGGCCATGATATAATTCTTATCTTTCATGTCAATTTTTTTTAAGGCCATAATACACTGACAATTTATTAAGGCAATATGGGTAGTACACCAGAATAAGTGTTTTCCGACTACCCCTGAACTGATTCAATGTAAAGGTAATTGGGTCCCTTACAAATAATAATCTGATCATCAATAGCGAGAATATATGAGTCAGATACAGAGGCTGTTGGTGTTAGTATAGGCCATGGGTATTCAACTCTTACCCTCCGGAGTCTGCTGGTTTTCTTTTCTACTTGATCATTAATTGCACACACCTTGTGTCCCAGGTCTAAATCAGTCCCTGATTAGAGGGGAACAATGACAAAAGTTAAGTGGAACTGGCTTGGAGGTCCAGAGTTGAGTTTGAAGGGAATAGGCTATGAGCTACTCAGATGGAAGGCATGTTTCTATTTGACTAGACTACACTCTCTCCATTTGCCTCTAAAAAGAGGAGAAGATGGAGCTGATATTTACTGGTGAAGCGAAGTCTGTCATAAAGAATCAAACCAACACTTCAACTTGAACTCGAGCTCTCAAGCTCTCATATCCTAGCAACACACAGTGAGTGAGACATGCTAATCTCTCACCATTGCAATAACAGGGGAGGTTAGCATTTTTTTGGGGGTATGATATTTATGCCTCTTTTTCACTCATCATTATTCACAATTCATTCAGGACTATCCGTAATCATTTCAAATCCAAAGTGCTGGAGTACAGAGCCAAAAAAACAAGTGTCACTGTCCCAATACTTTTGGAGCTCACTGTAAATGCTTCTTATTTATTCTGTACATATATTTTAAGGAGTTGTATTATTTTTGACAGTACAGCAGGAAATGTAGAGAGGGAGACAAATAGTCAGGGGCATAGTCAGAGGATGGCTGAGATGGGGCTCATACTCCATGCGGTATGTGGTCCACTCCGCTCAGGAGCTTAGGCTGCAACACCAGACTCCGGCAACGTAAATGCTTCTCATGCCCACAAGTTGCGTGAAAGGACAACAGAATGCAGCTCGTTTTCTTTCATCTAGTGTTCCACTGTTACCGTGGTAATATCACGGTACCAAAACGTCATGATACTTATGATATCAACATTTTAGAACACTGTAGTACCGTTTCATATGATAATACCAAATGTGCTGACGGCAGTTATAAAATGTTTGTAAAGTCAGCTTTTGAATAAATGTAGTAAAAAAAAAAAAAAAGCAACAGCAACTAGTCTCTTGTTTGCGCCAGTCCAATAATGTCCACTTCACTTTTATGCGCATCACCTTCCAGCCATCACTCACATGCTTCACTCCATCTGCTCTTCCTACGCATCTATTTCTCCATCGGTTTTTAATATATAATTTAGTTGTGATGGCAAGCGGGGATGCAGACCCTGATAGGGTGACCACATTTAAAAATACCCAAATGCGGGACATCCGCAGGAAAGTCTCACCTACATTACATTTTGATGTAGCCTATTGAATCTCATTATATTATATGAATAAAATGTGTCCACCAATTACAACGTCTGCTTATGCCAACACATATTGTCTTAAGAAAATGTACTATTTTTAAAACCCTCAAACACCAAGTTAGGCATACCTCATTTCAAAATAGGCCATCATCACTGTAAATGGTGAATGATAATTCTTCACGTTTTACCTGTGAAACGTCCAAACAGACTGCATCTGCATGCCAGTCATTTGACCTCAATCAGTTTAATGGGAATATGAATTTAGATCTTCTTTAATTACTGTTTCTTGAACAAATTAGAGCAGATGGTGTTAAACTATAGACTTTCTGTAATTTGTTTCAATCCGATCACATCTGGTTCAGTTTTGGCTGCATTATCATTTTTTTTCTTCTTTTTTTTTTTTTTTTACTATTCAGCTAGCCGTCCTAAAATCCAGGAGCGCAACTTTGGTTTAAAAAATGGGGGGGACATAATTATTATTATAATATATTTTTTTAAATATCTAGTCTGATAAACACTCCAAACAGCCTACCCGACAGCTCGGAGGCATCTGCATGGTGCTAGAGCACACCGGTGCCTCGTTTTGTATCACATCCCAATGATAAAATTGCAAGCGGTAGAGCAAAGTTGATACATTGGAGTAGCGGAAGTGCCAAGGTGATACATTGGAGTAGCGGTAGAGCAAAGTTGATACATTGGAGCACAGGCCAGTCTGAGTAGGCTTTGCAATTGCAAGTTCTCTGTCACGCAGCCTCTGAGTGCCTGAGAGGAAATGGAGCACAGCATCCTGACAAGCATGCTGGCAGCTTTACAGCAAAATAAAAAACATGACCCATATTACTGGAGCTGCCTTTTCTTCTTCATGTGCGATTTCGTGCTCATTTTATATAATTTCTCATCCCGGGTCGCTAATTATTGGTTTAATAACAAACAACGTTGTTCAGTCATGGTACCTAGCTAGCTAGCAGCCTGCTAGCTTGACAGTAGCTCTATGCTAATTTGATTGGCACAGGAAAAGGGTCTGCTACTCATGAGATGTGCTCAAAGGTAGGATTCATATAGACCTAATGGAAACCTAAACTACATCAACAATCTATCTCTTTCTGGTGTTCTTGAAATGTGTTTTTTAAAGTTCGGAGCTCAATAACCATAAAGCTGAACTCTGCGGTACTTTCAGGTGGAGTTCTGTGACTAGCAGGGCCTCTGGGTCCAATGAGACAACTGGTGTGTTCAGGGCAAAAGCTTGTCGAGAGCAACAGATGTGCCACCCATAGCGCAGTCCATTAGCGAAGACTTCTCAGACAAGCACGGCTAATAGGGACTCATCAGCTGCAATTAGAAGTCCCTCTGCCAGTCTGATCTCCTCTTATCAGCCGCTGGCAACATGGAGCAAAGCTTGGACTACAGCCACAGTCTCTTCAACCATTTCTACATATGATATTCTATTCTACAGGGTGTGTGTGTGTGTGTGTCAAGTGCATATGAGTGAATGTGAGGGGAGTGGGTTGGGGGGTGTTACTGCTGGAATTCTCCCAGACAAACCGTTTGCATGCAAGTTACAAATATTTTCCGGCCTAAATGTGGGCTTGAAGTGAGGTAGCCTTAGGACAGTATACAGGTACTTTAGGTTTAGAACGAAGCAATATCACACCAGTGAAGCTGGTTTAGTCTATGTATGGATCAGTCAAGTTTAGTCTATATATGGATCAGTCAAGTTTAGTCTATATATGGATCAGTCAAGTTTAGTCTATATATGGATCAGTCAAGTTTAGTCTATGTATGGATCAGTTAAGTTTAGTCTATGTATGGATCAGTTAAGTTTAGTCTATGTATGGATCAGTCAAGTTTAGTCTATGTATGGATCAGTCAAGTTTAGTCTATGTATGGATCAGTCAAGTTTAGTCTATGTATGGATCAGTCAAGTTTAGTCTATGTATGGATCAGTCAAGTTTAGTCTATGTATGGATCAGTCAAGTTTAGTCTATGTATGGATCAGTCAAGTTTAGTCTATGTATGGATCAGTCAAGTTTAGTCTATATGTAGGGGAGGTAATGGCCGGCAGGGATGTAGCTCAGTTGGTAGAGAAGGAGTGGGTTCGATTCCCACGGGGGGCCAGTATGAAAAAATAAAAATAAATAATGTATGCACTAACTGTAAGTCGCTCTGGATAAGAGCGTCTGCTAAATGACGAAAAAATGTAAAAAATATATATATATATATAGATCAGTCAAGTTTAGTCTATGTATGGATCAGTCAAGTTTAGTCTATGTATGGATCAGTCAAGTTTAGTCTATACATGGATCCGTCAATGACAAAAAAAGTAGTTCCCCTTCCTCAAAACAGGAGGAAACACGTTAGAGCACATTATATGTTCTACTGTCTTTGTAACCCTGCAAATACAGTGCCAACTGAAAGTCAATCATTATTTTGTCACTTTGAAAATAGAGTAGGTTGTGTTGATTGGTTGGAAAAATGTAATCCCTTTTAGATGTAATTTTAAGACATCAAAATGTGAAAACTGTGCAAGGGGTAATGTAGTGCCATAATATCTGCTCTCTCCAGTGTCCTCCTCTGCTCTATCTCTAAGACCCCACCATGTCACCTCTGTCTCTAAGACCCACCATGTCACCTCTGTCTCTAAGACCCCACCATGTCACCTCTGTCTCTAAGACCCCACCATGTCACCTCTGTCTCTAAGACCCCACCATGTCACCTCTGTCTCTAAGACCCCACCATGTCACCTCTGTCTCTAAGACCCCACCATGTCACCTCTGTCTCTAAGACCCCACCATGTCACCTCTGTCTCTAAGACCCCACCATGTCACCTCTGTCTCTAAGACCCCACCATGTCACCTCTGTCTCTAAGACCCCATCATGTCACCTCTGTCTCAATATTTTACATTTTAGTCATTTAGCAGACACTCTTATCCAGAGCGACTTACAGTTTGTGAGTGCATACATGTTATTTTTTTGCATTAAATTTTTTTCATACTGGCCCCCCGTGGGAATCGAACCCACACCCCTGGCGTTGCAAGCGCCATGCTCTACCAACTGAGCTACACGGGGCCCCACCATGTCACCTCTGTCTCTAAGACCCCAACATGTCACCTCTGTCTCTAAGAACCATGCCATTAGGCAGACATTTTGTCATCTCAGATTAATGTCAAAACAATCTGTGTGGCAGAGCTGTTTTATATTTTAGGGCTTTTCCTTCAATAGATACTTACCTTTCACAATTCCGCCTACATATTCTGGCGGATTTGGCTCCAAATGTCTTTACATTTACACAGGAAAAGCTCCGCTAGCATAATCATTTAGATGCGTATGAACACCTGAGTCAAACAACAGGATGTGTGGTCAATGGACTGTGTGGTGCGCCTTCTGGAACTATCTTTACACTCCTACTGCCAGACAGTTAAACAGGAGCCTGGCCATAGTAACAGGAACTAGCTATCTCTGTGAGGATGGTAGATATGGCTTTGCAGAAGGCATGTGTGCAAAGTGGAACCCAGCTGGTTCAAGGATGATGTGCTAATTATCCCCTATCAAGTAAAATTGAGGGCTCTAAGTTAAAGATGAGCCCTAAGTTCGCCCCAGCGCCTTTGTTTTTGTTTTTGTTGATGAAACGGGCAATGATGTCAGAGGGGGGAGGCGTAAATGAGATGCAGAAGAAAGCCTTGATTAACGCCAATCATGGTATTGGGTCACAACTTAGGGTGCTAAAGTTAGTGCGTACAAAGAGACTTGGTAATTACACGGCTCTGTGCGCCCTGCTGCCAAAGCTTTCTGGTTATTGTGTGGCGCTTATTATTTTTAATTGCTACTAAAGCATTTGCATTAGTGGGGAAACATGAAGTCAAAGGCGATGGGATAGTTAAGGGGCTAATAGCAGTTTACAGTTAAGTCGCTCAACAACACTGTCCGCTGACCAGACTGCGGGTGTTTTTGGAAAACATTGAGTAATTACACTGTTAGGTTTGGTCTTGAGGCTTTCATGTGTATTGGTATGATGGATGGAGGTGTGTGTGTGTGTGTGTGTGTGTGTGTGTGTGTGTGTTGGCTTCAAGACACTCAACTGAGACCGCTTTCCTTTGTGTCACACATGCTCTCCACTCTGCCAAAGCTGACCTCTCTCCTCTGTTCTCGTCCTCCAAGATATATCCACTGCCTTCGACACCGTGAACCAACAGATCCTCCTCTAGCTAACAACGTGGTAAGGGATAGCTTCTTCAGGAGATCAATGATCATAACAATGGACTCACTGAGGTATAAAGAACGCAATGAAAGATCTCTTGAATGTCCTCATCACAAGCCTGACGTTTTTAAAGAGACTGTACAATTTTCAACGTAATGCATCTCAATAGGAAAATTGTGTTTTTACACAATGTAGAAACCTAATATTCCACAAATGACTTTGTGATTTCAATGACAGGTATATATATCAACATTTTAGCTTTTATAATAAACTAATGTATTTACAGTGTGACATATTAGTTTCTAGGGCACAACATTTGCTTCTAAAGTAGCTAGAATTCCTATAGGCTCAATATAGTATGTATCTTAATCAATTTAAAAAATCTTATTTTCTGGTGGTCCTAAATTTCATGTGGTGCTCTTAACTTTTTAAAGTTTGGAGCACCAGAGCTACTAATGCATTTTTTTATTATTTAGAGCCCTGAGCGCCACGTATCCCTGTGTGCTTGGCAAACCTCTCAGCTTGGATGTTGGCCCATCACCTCAAGCTCAACCTCAACAAGATGGAGCTGCTCTTCCTCCAAGGGAAGGCCTGCCCACTCCAAGACCTCTCCATCACGGTTGACAACTCAACGGTGTCCCTCTCCCAGAGTTCAAATAACCTTGGCGTGACCCCGGATAAAACCCTGTAATTCTCTGCAAACATCAAAGCAGTGACTCTCTCCTGCAGGTTCAAGTTCTACAACATCCATAGAGTACGACCCTACCTCACACAGGAAGCAGTGCAGGTCCAAATCCAGGCTCTTGTCATCTCCCGTCTGGACTACTGCAACTCTCTGTTGGCTGGGCTCCCCGCTTGTGCCATCAAACCCCTGCAACTTATCCAGAACACCGCAGCCTGCCTGGTGTTCAACGCCCCAAATACTCCCATGTCACCCCGCTCCTGCCCACACTCCACTGGCTTCCAATCGAAGCTCGCATCCACTTCAAAATCCTGGTGCTTGCCTACGGAGCTGCAAGAGGAACTGCCCCTCCCTACCTTCAGGCTATGCTCAAACCCTACACGCCAACCTTAGCGATCTGTTCTGCCATCTCTGGTCTCTTGGCCATCCCACCCCCTACAGGGGGTCAGCTCCCGCTCAGCCCAGGCATAGCTCTTCTCTGTCATGACACCCCAATGGTGGAACAAGCTTCCCCCTAACGTCAGGACAGTGGAACGTGACTAGTGTGAAAGTGTGTCTAAGTGTGAGTGTGTGGTGTCAATATGCATGTGTGTGTGTTTAGTGTGTGTGTGTGTGTGTGTCTGTGTGTGTGTGTTGGAGTGTCTTTGTAGTATGTGTGAGTGTGTGGGTAGAGTCTAGTGACTGTGCATAGAGACAGTGCAAGAGAGACAATGCAAAAACAATTATTACAATAAATAAATAATAAGTCAATGTAAATAGTCTGAGTAGCCATTTGATGAACTGTTCAGCAGTCTTATGGCTTGGGGGTAGAAGCTGTTCAGGAGCCTTTTGGTCCCAGACTTGGCGCTCCGGTACCGCTTGCCGTGCGGTAGCAGAGAGAACTGTCTATGACTTGGGTGGCTGGAGTCTTTGACAGTTCTTTGGGCCTGACACCGCCTGATGTAGAGGTCCTGAATGGCAGTTATATACAAAATAAAACAGTCACACAACACATTATTACACACTACTCTACCACATTATATCTTCAATACAACACATTATTACACACTACTCTACCAAAACATGTCTACAATAGAGAATCCATAATACAGCAATATAATGTGTAGAGTGCATGTGTTAGCGTGCGTATGTGTGTGTGTGTGTGTGTTTTCCTGTGTGTCTGTGTCCCGTCACAGTCCACGCTGTTCCATAAGGTGTAGTTTTCTCTGTTTCTTTTATCTGATTTTACTTCTAGCACGAGTTACCTGATGTGGATTGGAGCTCCATGTAGTCATGGCTCTATGTAGTACTGTGCGTTTCCCAGAGTCTGTTCTGGACTTGGGGACTGTGAAGAGACCCCTGGTGGCATGTCTTCTGGAGTGTGCATGGGTGTCTGAGCTGTGTGCTAGTCGTTTGAACAGACAGCTCGGTGCTCTCAACATGTCAATAACTCTCCTAAAGACAAGTAGTGATGCAGTCAATCTTTCCTCTACTTTGAGCCAGGTGAGATTGACATGCATGTCATTGATGTTAGCTCTCATTTAAGGGCCAGCCGTGCTGCTCTGTTCTGGGCCAACTGTAATGTCCCTCTTTGTGGCACTTGACCATATGACTGGACAGTGACAGTTTACAATCAAAATGTCCACATTATTCATTACAAGATTTAGTTGAGGTTTAGGGTTTTGTGAATGATTTGTCCCAAATACAATGATTTTAGTTTATGGAATATTTAGGACTAGCTTATTTCTTACTACCACAGCTCTTTGTTAAGCATTGCAATGATTTCACTCGCTGTGGTAGCTGACGTGTATAGTGTTGAATCATCAGCATACATACACATAACATATGCCATTTATCAGACGCTTTTATCCAAATTGACTTACAGTCATGCATGCATACATTTTACGTACAGGTGGTCCCGGGAATCGCACCCACTATACTGCCGTGGTAAGCGCCATGCTCTACCAACTGAGCTACAGAGATCATGATCGATAATGTCAAAAGCTGCACTGAGGTCTTGGGTAGCGGAATTACTTTTGCTTCCTTCCGGGCCTGGGTGCATACACAGTGGCAATATCATCCTCTGTAATTTTCCATCTAAGTTGCCAGAACCAGGTGGCTTGTCATTGTTGATAGAGAACAATATTTTTTTAAATCCTCTTCCACACTCACTTTACGGAATTCAAAATGACAATGCTTGTCTTTCATAATTTGGTCAGTTATGCATAGGTGTGTGGGTTCAGAGTGTGTTGCTGGCATGTCATGCCAACATTTGCTAATCTTGCCAATGAAAAAATCCAGAAAATACTTGGTAATATCAGTGGGTTTTGTGATGAACGAGCAATCTGATTCAATAAATGATGGAGCTGAGTTCGCCTTTTTGCACAACATTTAATTGAAGGTGCTCCAAAGCATTTTACTATTATCCTGTATGTCATTTATCTTTGTTTCATAGTACAGTTTCTTCTTCTTTTTAGTTTAGTTTAGTCACATGATTTTTCAATATACAGTACGTTTCCCAATCAGCTGTGCAGCCAGACTGATATGCCATTCCATTTGCCTCATCCCTCTCAACCATAAAATGTTACAATTCCTCATCAATCAATGGGGATTTAACCGTTTTTACAGTCACGTTCTTAATGAGTGCATGCTTATTAGTAACTGGAGTAAGCTATTTCATAAATGCGTCAAGTGCAGCGTCTGGGTGTTCCAAACGGGACCCTGTTCCCCATATAGTGCACTACTTTCGACCTGAGCCCTATGTAGAGAATAGGGTGCCATTTGGGACGGAACCCTCCATCTACTGGGTCTTTGAAGTCGGCATGGCGTGGTGCATGTTGCCTCTCTTGACCTATTTTACACAGTGTGGAGCTGGCTCAGAGCGATGCAGCAGGCCAGTTAGAAGGAGATAGACAGTATAAGTGGAGCTGGCTCAGAGCGATGCAGCAGGCCAGTTAGAAGTAGATAGACAGTATAAGTGGAGCTGGCTCAGAGCGATGCAGCAGGCCAGTATACATAGACAGTATAAAAAATAGACAGAAGGAGCTGGCTCAGAGCGATGCAGCAGGCCAGTTAGAAGTACATAGACAGTATAAGTGGAGCTGGCTCAGAGCGATGCAGCAGGCCAGTTAGAAGTAGATAGACAGTATAAGAGGAGCTGGCTCAGAGCGATGCAGCAGGCCAGTTAGAAGTACATAGACAGTATAAGTGGAGCTGGCTCAGAGCGATGCAGCAGGCCAGTTAGAAGGACAATAATAGGTAAGAGATTTTGAAATATTGTCTTACCTCCCGTGTTTGAAGCATCCATCGCTATATCGTTTGCAGCACCCATGCTTGCTAAAATCAAGTTTTGAGAGCAAGTTTGGCAAGCTGGCTACTTTGTAGAGCGAAGGAGAGACAGGGGCTGACTTTGACCTTCGGATTTCATCCTACCAATTTCTCTTCTTTCAAGGAAGCATGAATCTAATTTAGGCCTGGGAGCTTCCCGTCTCCTGCCTTTGATCTCCTGCTCTTGACGAGTACAAAGAGAGGAGGGAGGGAGATGAAATGAGGGAGACAGGAGGAACGATGAGAGAGGGAGAGAGTGGAGAGAGGGAGGGTGGGGAGAGAGGGAGACAGGAGGGAGTGCGATGAGAGAGGGAGAGAGTGGAGAGAGGGAGACAGGAGGGAGTGCGGTGAGAGAGGGAGAGAGTGGAAAGAGGGAGCCCTTTATGGTTGTGAGGTCTGGGGTCCGCTCACAAACCAAGAATTCACAAAATGGGACAAACACCAAATTGAGACTCTGCATGCAGAATTCTGCAAAAAATAGAATTCT